>NC_091377.1:583535-606035 GCF_038502225.1 Cherax quadricarinatus
GTCTAAGGCCTACTTTTACTGGGAAATAATTTCCCTCTTTCCTACATACTCTAACTTGAGCCTCACTATCCTCGTAAAAAATCTTCACTGCTTTCAGTAACCTACCTCCTACACCATGCACTTGCAACATCTGCCACATTGCCCCCCTATCCACCTTGTCATACGCCTTTTCCAAATCCATAAATGCCACAAAGACCTCTTTAGCCTTATCTAAATACTGTTCACTTATATGTTTCACTGTAAACACCTGGTCCACACACCCCCTACCTTTCCTAAAGCCTCCTTGTTCATCTGCTATCCTATTCTCCGTCTTACTCTTAATTCTTTCAATAATAACTCTACCATACACTTTACCAGGTATACTCAGCAGACTTATCCCCCTATAATTTTTACACTCTCGTTTATCCCCTTTGCCTTTATACAAAGGAACTATGCATGCTCTCTGCCAATCCCTAGGTACCTTACCCTGTTCCATACATTTATTAAATAATTGCACCAACCACTCCAAAACTACATCCCCACCTGCTTTTAACATTTCTATCTTTATCCCATCAATCCCGGCTGCCTTACCCCCTTTCATTTTACCTACTGCCTCACGAACTTCCCCCACACTCACAACTGGCTCTTCCTCACTCCTACAAGATGTTATTCCTCCTTGTCCTATACACGAAATCACAGCTTCCCTTTCTTCATCAACATTTAACAATTCCTCAAAATATTCCCTCCATCTTCCCAATACCTCTAACTCTTCATTTAATAACTCTCCTCTCCTATTTTTAACTGACAAATCCATTTGTTCTCTAGGCTTTCTTAACTTGTTAATTTCACTCCAAAACTTTTTCTTATTTTCAACAAAATTTGTTGATAACATCTCACCCACTCTCTCATTTGCTCTCTTTTTACATTGCTTCACCACTCTCTTAACCTCTCTCTTTTCTCCATATACTCTTCCCTCCTTGCATCACTTCTACTTTGTAAAAACTTCTCATATGCTAACTTTTTCTCCCTTACTACTCTCTTTACATCATCATTCCACCAATCGCTCCTCTTCCCTCCCGCACCCACTTTCCTGTAACAACAAACTTCTGCTGAACACTCTAACACTACATTTTTAAACCTACCCCCTATCTCTTCGACCCCATTGCCTATGCTCTCATTAGCCCATCTATCCTCCAATAGCTGTTTATATCTTACCCTAACTGCCTCCTCTTTTAGTTTATAAACCTTCACCTCTCTCTTCCCTGATGCTTCTATTCTCCTTGTATCCCATCTACCTTTTACTCTCAGTGTAGCTACAACTTGAAAGTGATCTGATATATCTGTGGCCCCTCTATAAAAACGTACATCCTGAAGTCTACTCAACAGTCTTTTATCTACCAATACATAATCCAACAAACTACTGTCATTTCGCCCTACATCATATCTTGTATACTTATTTATCCTCTTTTTCTTAAAATATGTATTACCTATAACTAAACCCCTTTCTATACAAAGTTCAATCAAAGGGCTCCCATTATCATTTACACCTGGCACCCCAAACTTACCTACCACACCCTCTCTAAAAGTTTCTCCTACTTTAGCATTCAGGTCCCCTACCACAATTACTCTCTCACTTGGTTCAAAGGCTCCTATACATTCCCTTAACATCTCCCAAAATCTCTCTCTCTCCTCTGCATTCCTCTCTTCTCCAGGTGCATACACGCTTATTATGACCCACTTCTCGCATCCAACCTTTACTTTAATCCACATAATTATTGAATTTACACATTCATATTCTCTTTTCTCCTTCCATAACTGATCATTCAACATTACTGCTACCCCTTCCTTTGCTCTAACTCTCTCAGATACTCCAGATTTAATCCCATTTATTTCCCCCCACTGAAACTCTCCTACCCTCTTCAGCTTTGTTTCGCTTAGGACCAGGACATCCAACTTCTTTTCATTCATAACATCAGCAATCATCTGTTTCTTGTCATCCGCACTACATCCACGCACATTCAAGCATCCCAGTTTTATAAAGTTTTTCTTCTTCTCTTTTTTAGTAAATGTCTACAGGAGAAGGGGTTACTAGCCCATTGCTCCCGGCATTTTAGTCACCTCATACGACACGCATGGATTACAGAGGAAAGATTCTTTTCCACTTCCCCATGGACAATAGAAGAAATAAAGAAGAACAAGAGCTATTTAGAAAAAGGAGAAAAACCTAGATGTATGTATATATATATGCATGTGCGTGTCTGTGAAGTGTGACCAAAGTGTAAGTAGGAGTAGCAAGATATCCCTGTTATCTAGCGTGTTTATGGGACAGAAAAAGAAACCAGCAATCCTACCATCATGCAAAACAGTTACAGGTTTCTGTTTCACAGTCATCTGGCAGGACGGTAGTACTTCCCTGGGTGGTTGCTGTCTACCAACCTACTACCACAGGATGGTAGTACTTCCCTGGGTGGTTGCTGTCTACCAACCTACTACCTACATATATATATATATATATATATATATATATATATATATATATATATATATATATATATATATATATATATATATATATATATATATATATATACTATATATATTTTGACTTAATGATGGTCTACACAGAACAGTAGAAATCTTCACCGTTAGTATATACTAAAAAAAAAAAAAGACACAATACTGTGCCTGGAACGATACACAAATAACCCACACATAGAAGAGAGGAGCTTACGACGACGTTTCGGTCCGATTTGGACCATTATATACTACCTATCGCTACAGGAGTCGCTGAGGCAGTGTTCCGCAGGGAAGCACCTTGGGAAGGTGTCTGCATACTCGCCGTTGCAATTCTCTTGATACACCTCAGGTGTGTATATCGTTGCATTACAATTGAACGCTGCTGATATATTAGTCATCACTGGGAGAGGATAGACGCTGGTCCGTGCTAACGAATGCTGTTCTAGCTGAATATTGTTGAGTAATTGTTGTAGCCTACGTTGCTACGGTGGCATTATGTTAGTAATGTGTTAGCACTGTGCTAGTATTGTGTTAGTAGTGTTAGTATTGTGTTAGTATTGTGCTAGTATTGTGTTAGTATTGTGTTAGCACTGTATTAGTACTGTGTTAGTATTGTGTTAGTATTGTGTTAGTATTGTGTTAGTACTGTGTTAGTATTGTGTTAGTATTGTGTTAGTACTGTGTTAGTATTGTGTTAGTATTGTGTTAGTATTGTGTTAGTATTGTGTTAGTACTGTGTTAGTATTGTGTTAGTATTGTGTTAGTATTGTATTAGTACTGTGTTAGTATTGGGTTAGTATTGTGTTAGTATTGTATTAGTACTGTGTTAGTATTGGGTTAGTATTGTGTTAGTATTGTGTTAGTACTGTGTTAGTATTGTGTTAGTATTGTGTTAGTATTGTGTTAGTACTGTGTTAGTATTGTGTTAGTATTGTGTTAGTATTGTGTTAGTATTGTGTTAGTACTGTGTTAGTATTGTGTTAGTATTGTGTTAGTATTGTGTTAGTATTGTGTTAGTACTGTGTTAGTATTGTGTTAGTATTGTGTTAGTATTGTGTTAGTATTGTGTTAGTATTGGGTTAGTATTGTGTTAGTATTGTGTTAGTACTGTGTTAGTATTGGGTTAGTATTGGGTTAGTACTGTGTTAGTATTGGGTTAGTATTGGGTTAGTACTGTGTTAGTACTGTGTTAGTATTGGGTTAGTATTGTGTTAGTACTGTGTTAGTATTGGGTTAGTATTGGGTTAGTACTGTGTTAGTATTGGGTTAGTATTGGGTTAGTACTGTGTTAGTACTGTGTTAGTATTGGGTTAGTATTGTGTTAGTACTGTGTTAGTATTGGGTTAGTATTGGGTTAGTACTGTGTTAGTAATGTGTTAGTAGTGTTAGTATTGTATTAGTACTGTGTTAGTATTGGGTTAGTATTGGGTTAGTACTGTGTTAGTACTGTGTTAGTATTGGGTTAGTATTGGGTTAGTATTGTGTTAGTATTGTATTAGTACTGTGTTAGTATTGGGTTAGTATTGGGTTAGTACTGTGTTAGTACTGTGTTAGTATTGGGTTAGTATTGGGTTAGTACTGTGTTAGTACTGTGTTAGTATTGGGTTAGTATTGGGTTAGTACTGTGTTAGTATTGTATTAGTACTGTGTTAGTATTGGGTTAGTATTGGGTTAGTACTGTGTTAGTACTGTGTTAGTATTGGGTTAGTATTGGGTTAGTACTGTGTTAGTACTGTGTTAGTATTGGGTTAGTATTGGGTTAGTACTGTGTTAGTACTGTGTTAGTATTGGGTTAGTATTGGGTTAGTACTGTGTTAGTATTGTATTAGTACTGTGTTAGTATTGGGTTAGTATTGGGTTAGTACTGTGTTAGTACTGTGTTAGTATTGGGTTAGTATTGGGTTAGTACTGTGTTAGTATTGGGTTAGTATTGGGTTAGTACTGTGTTAGTACTGTGTTAGTATTGGGTTAGTATTGTGTTAGTACTGTGTTAGTATTGGGTTAGTATTGTGTTAGTACTGTGTTAGTAATGTGTTAGTAGTGTTAGTATTGTGTTAGTATTGTGTTAGTATTGGGTTAGTACTGTGTTAGTACTGTGTTAGTAATGTGTTAGTAGTGTTAGTATTGTGTTAGTATTGTGTTAGTATTGTGTTAGTACTGTGTTAGTACTGTGTTAGTATTGTGTTAGTATTGTGTTAGTATTGTGTTAGTACTGTGTTAGTACTGTGTTAGTATTGTGTTAGTATTGGGTTAGTACTGTGTTAGTACTGTGTTAGTACTGTGTTAGTATTGTGTTAGTATTGGGTTAGTACTGTGTTAGTATTGTGTTAGTATTGGGTTAGTACTGTGTTAGTATTGTGTTAGTATTGTGTTAGTATTGTGTTAGTATTGTGTTAGTATTGTGTTAGTATTGTGTTAGTATTGTGTTAGCACTGTATTAGTACTGTGTTAGTATTGGGTTAGTATTGTGTTAGTATTGTGTTAGTATTGTGTTAGTATTGTGTTAGTATTGTGTTAGTATTGTGTTAGTACTGTGTTAGTAATGTGTTAGTACTGTGTTAGTATTGTGTTAGTATTGGGTTAGTACTGTGTTAGTATTGTGTTAGTATTGTGTTAGTATTGTGTTAGTATTGTGTTAGTATTGTGTTAGTATTGTGTTAGTATTGTGTTAGCACTGTATTAGTACTGTGTTAGTACTGTGTTAGTATTGTGTTAGTATTGTGTTAGTATTGTGTTAGTATTGTGTTAGTATTGTGTTAGTATTGTGTTAGTATTGTGTTAGTATTGTGTTAGTATTGTGTTAGTACTGTATTAGTATTGTGTTAGTATTGTGTTAGTATTGTGTTAGTATTGTGTTAGTACTGTGTTAGTATTGTGTTAGTATTGTGTTAGTATTGTGTTAGTATTGTGTTAGTACTGTGTTAGTATTGTGTTAGTATTGTGTTAGTACTGTATTAGTATTGTGTTAGTATTGTGTTAGTATTGTGTTAGTATTGTGTTAGTATTGTGTTAGTATTGTGTTAGTATTGTGTTAGTATTGTGTTAGTACTGTGTTAGTATTGTGTTAGTATTGTGTTAGTATTGTGTTAGTATTGTGTTAGTATTGTGTTAGTATTGTGTTAGTACTGTGTTAGTATTGTGTTAGTATTGTGTTAGTATTGTGTTAGTATTGTGTTAGTACTGTGTTAGTATTGTGTTAGTACTGTGTTAGTATTGTGTTAGTATTGTGTTAGTATTGTGTTAGTACTGTGTTAGTACTGTGTTAGTATTGTGTTAGTATTGGGTTAGTATTGTGTTAGTACTGTGTTAGTACTGTGTTAGTACTGTGTTAGTACTGTGTTAGTATTGTGTTAGTATTGTGTTAGTACTGTGTTAGTAATGTGTTAGTACTGTGTTAGTATTGTGTTAGTATTGTGTTAGTATTGTGTTAGTATTGTGTTAGTATTGTGTTAGTACTGTATTAGTATTGTGTTAGTATTGTGTTAGTATTGTGTTAGTATTGTGTTAGTATTGTGTTAGTATTGTGTTAGTATTGTGTTAGTATTGTGTTAGTACTGTGTTAGTAGTGTGTTAGTATTGTGTTAGTATTGTGTTAGTACTGTGTTAGTAGTGTGTTAGTATTGTGTTAGTATTGTGTTAGTATTGTGTTAGTATTGTGTTAGTATTGTGTTAGTACTGTGTTAGTATTGTGTTAGTACTGTGTTAGTACTGTGTTAGTATTGTGTTAGTATTGGGTTAGTACTGTGTTAGTACTGTGTTAGTATTGTGTTAGTATTGGGTTAGTACTGTGTTAGTACTGTGTTAGTATTGTGTTAGTATTGTGTTAGTATTGTGTTAGTATTGTGTTAGTATTGTGTTAGTATTGTGTTAGCACTGTATTAGTACTGTGTTAGTATTGTGTTAGTATTGTGTTAGTATTGTGTTAGTACTGTGTTAGCACTGTATTAGTACTGTGTTAGTATTGTGTTAGTATTGTGTTAGTATTGTGTTAGTATTGTGTTAGTATTGTGTTAGTATTGTGTTAGTACTGTGTTAGTAATGTGTTAGTACTGTGTTAGTATTGTGTTAGTATTGGGTTAGTACTGTGTTAGTATTGTGTTAGTATTGTGTTAGTATTGTGTTAGTATTGTGTTAGCACTGTATTAGTACTGTGTTAGTATTGGGTTAGTATTGTGTTAGTATTGTGTTAGTATTGTGTTAGTATTGTGTTAGTATTGTGTTAGTATTGTGTTAGTACTGTGTTAGTAATGTGTTAGTACTGTGTTAGTATTGTGTTAGTATTGTGTTAGTATTGTGTTAGTATTGTGTTAGTATTGTGTTAGTACTGTGTTAGTATTGTGTTAGTATTGTGTTAGTATTGTGTTAGTATTGTGTTAGTACTGTGTTAGCACTGTGTTAGTACTGTGTTAGTATTGTGTTAGTATTGTGTTAGTATTGTGTTAGTACTGTGTTAGTATTGTGTTAGTATTGTGTTAGTATTGTGTTAGTATTGTGTTAGTACTGTGTTAGCACTGTGTTAGTACTGTGTTAGTATTGTGTTAGTATTGTGTTAGTACTGTGTTAGCACTGTGTTAGTACTGTGTTAGTATTGTGTTAGTATTGTGTTAGTATTGTGTTAGTACTGTGTTAGTATTGTGTTAGTACTGTGTTAGTACTGTGTTAGTATTGTGTTAGTACTGTGTTAGTACTGTGTTAGTATTGTGTTAGTACTGTGTTAGTATTGTGTTAGTATTGTGTTAGTATTGTGTTAGTACTGTGTTAGTATTGTGTTAGTACTGTGTTAGTATTGTGTTAGTACTGTGTTAGTATTGTGTTAGTACTGTGTTAGTATTGTGTTAGTATTGTGTTAGTATTGTGTTAGTATTGTGTTAGTATTGTGTTAGTATTGTGTTAGTATTGTGTTAGCACTGTGTTAGTACTCTGTTAGTATTGTGTTAGTACTGTGTTAGTATTGTGTTAGTATTGTGTTAGTATTGTGTTAGCACTGTGTTAGTACTGTGTTAGTATTGTGTTAGTACTGTGTTAGTATTGTGTTAGTATTGTGTTAGTATTGTGTTAGCACTGTGTTAGTACTGTGTTAGTATTGTGTTAGTATTGTGTTAGTATTGTGTTAGTATTGTGTTAGTATTGTGTTAGCACTGTGTTAGTACTGTGTTAGTATTGTGTTAGTACTGTGTTAGTATTGTGTTAGTATTGTGTTAGTATTGTGTTAGCACTGTGTTAGTACTGTGTTAGTATTGTGTTAGTACTGTGTTAGTAGTGTGTTAGTATTGTGTTAGTATTGTGTTAGTATTGTGTTAGTATTGTGTTAGTATTGTGTTAGTATTGTGTTAGTATTGTGTTAGCACTGTGTTAGTACTGTGTTAGTATTGTGTTAGTACTGTGTTAGTACTGTGTTAGTATTGTGTTAGTACTGTGTTAGTAGTGTGTTAGTATTGTGTTAGTATTGTGTTAGTATTGTGTTAGTACTGTGTTAGTAGTGTGTTAGTATTGTGTTAGTATTGTGTTAGTACTGTGTTAGTAGTGTGTTAGTATTGTGTTAGTATTGTGTTAGTATTGTGTTAGTACTGTGTTAGTAGTGTGTTAGTATTGTGTTAGTACTGTGTTAGTACTGTGTTAGTATTGTGTTAGTATTGTGTTAGAACTGTGTTAGTATTGTGTTAGTACTGTGTTAGTAGTGTGTTAGTACTGTGTTAGTACTGTGTTAGTATTGTGTTAGTATTGTGTTAGTACTGTGTTAGTATTGTGTTAGTATTGTGTTAGTATTGTGTTAGTATTGTGTTAGCACTGTGTTAGTACTGTGTTAGTAGTGTGTTAGTACTGTGTTAGTAGTGTGTTAGTACTGTGTTAGTACTGTGTTAGTACTGTATTAGTAGTGTGTTAGTATTGTGTTAATATTGGGTTAGTATTGTGTTAGTATTTTGTTAGTATTGTGTTAGTACTGTGTTAGTACTGTGTTAGTAATGTGTTAGTACTGTGTTAGTATTGTGTTAGTACTGTGTTAGTACTGTGTCAGTACTGTGTTAGTAGTGTCAGTACTGTGTTAGTACTGTGTTAGTACTGTGTTAGTACTGTGTTAGCACTGTGTTAGTAGTGTCAGTACTGTGTTAGTACTGTGTTAGTAGTGTCAGTACTGTGTTAGTACTGTGTTAGTACTGTGTTAGTAGTGTCAGTACTGTGTTAGTACTGTGTTAGTAGTGTCAGTACTGTGTTAGTACTGTGTCAGTACTGTGTTAGTAGTGTCAGTACTGTGTTAGTACTGTGTTAGTAGTGTCAGTACTGTGTTAGTACTGTGTTAGTACTGTGTTAGCACTGTGTTAGTAGTGTCAGTACTGTGTTAGTACTGTGTTAGTAGTGTCAGTACTGTGTTAGTACTGTGTCAGTACTGTGTTAGTAGTGTCAGTACTGTGTTAGTACTGTGTTAGTAGTGTCAGTACTGTGTTAGTACTGTGTTAGTACTGTGTTAGTAGTGTCAGTACTGTGTTAGTACTGTGTCAGTACTGTGTTAGTAGTGTCAGTACTGTGTTAGTACTGTGTTAGTAGTGTCAGTACTGTGTTAGTACTGTGTTAGTAGTGTCAGTACTGTGTTAGTACTGTGTTAGTACTGTGTTAGTAGTGTCAGTACTGTGTTAGTACTGTGTTAGTAGTGTCAGTACTGTGTTAGTACTGTGTTAGTAGTGTCAGTACTGTGTTAGTACTGTGTTAGTACTGTGTTAGTATTGTGTTAGTATTGTGTTAGTATTGGGTTAGTATTGTGTTAGTACTGTGTTAGTAATGTGTTAGTACTGTGTTAGTACTGTGTTAGTACAGTGTTAGTACTGTGTTAGTACTGTGTTAGTACTGTGTTAGTAGTGTCAGTACTGTGTTAGTACTGTGTCAGTACTGTGTTAGTACTGTGTTAGTACTGTGTTAGTATTGTGTTAGTATTGTGTTAGTATTGGGTTAGTATTGTGTTAGTAATGTGTTAGTACTGTGTTAGTACTGTGTTAGTAGTGTCAGTACTGTGTTAGTACTGTGTCAGTACTGTGTTAGTACTGTGTTAGTACTGTGTTAGTACTGTGTTAGTATTGTGTTAGTATTGTGTTAGTATTGGGTTAGTATTGTGTTAGTACTGTGTTAGTAATGTGTTAGTACTGTGTTAGTACTGTATTAGTATTGTGTTAGTACTGTGTTAGTAATGTGTTAGTACTGTGTTAGTACTGTGTTAGTACTGTGTTAGTACTGTGTTAGTACTGTGTTAGTACTGTGTTAGTAGTGTCAGTACTGTGTTAGTACTGTGTTAGTACTGTGTTAGTACTGTGTTAGTATTGTGTTAGTATTGTGTTAGTATTGGGTTAGTATTGTGTTAGTACTGTGTTAGTACTGTGTTAGTACTGTGTTAGTACTGTGTTAGTATTGTGTTAGTATTGTGTTAGTATTGTGTTAGTATTGTGTTAGTATTGTGTTAGTATTGTGTTAGTACTGTGTTAGTAATGTGTTAGTACTGTGTTAGTACTGTGTTAGTACTGTGTCAGTACTGTGTTAGTACTGTGTTAGTACTGTGTTAGTATTGTGTTAGTATTGTGTTAGTATTGGGTTAGTATTGTGTTAGTAATGTGTTAGTACTGTGTTAGTACTGTGTTAGTAGTGTCAGTACTGTGTTAGTACTGTGTCAGTACTGTGTTAGTACTGTGTTAGTACTGTGTTAGTATTGTGTTAGTATTGTGTTAGTATTGGGTTAGTATTGGGTTAGTATTGTGTTAGTAATGTGTTAGTACTGTGTTAGTACTGTGTCAGTACTGTGTTAGTACTGTGTTAGTACTGTGTTAGTACTGTGTTAGTATTGTGTTAGTATTGTGTTAGTATTGGGTTAGTATTGTGTTAGTACTGTGTTAGTAATGTGTTAGTACTGTGTTAGTACTGTATTAGTATTGTGTTAGTACTGTGTTAGTAATGTGTTAGTACTGTGTTAGTACTGTGTTAGTACTGTGTTAGTACTGTGTTAGTACTGTGTTAGTACTGTGTTAGTACTGTGTTAGTAGTGTCAGTACTGTGTTAGTACTGTGTTAGTACTGTGTTAGTACTGTGTTAGTACTGTGTTAGTATTGTGTTAGTATTGTGTTAGTATTGGGTTAGTATTGTGTTAGTACTGTGTTAGTAATGTGTTAGTACTGTGTTAGTACTGTGTTAGTATTGTGTTAGTATTGTGTTAGTACTGTGTTAGTAATGTGTTAGTACTGTGTTAGTACTGTGTTAGTACTGTGTTAGTACTGTGTTAGTAGTGTCAGTACTGTGTTAGTACTGTGTCAGTACTGTGTTAGTACTGTGTTAGTAGTGTCAGTACTGTGTTAGTACTGTGTTAGTACTGTGTTAGTAGTGTCAGTACTGTGTTAGTACTGTGTCAGTACTGTGTTAGTAGTGTCAGTACTGTGTTAGTACTGTGTTAGTAGTGTCAGTACTGTGTTAGTACTGTGTTAGTAGTGTCAGTACTGTGTTAGTACTGTGTTAGTACTGTGTTAGTAGTGTCAGTACTGTGTTAGTACTGTGTTAGTAGTGTCAATACTGTGTTAGTACTGTGTTAGTAGTGTCAGTACTGTTAGTACTGTGTTAGTACTGTGTTAGTAGTGTCAGTACTGTGTTAGTACTGTGTTAGTAGTGTCAGTACTGAGTTAGTACTGTGTTAGTACTGTGTTAGTACTGTGTTAGTAGTGTCAGTACTGTGTTAGTACTGTGTTAGTAGTGTCAGTACTGAGTTAGTACTGTGTTAGTACTGTGTTAGTACTGTGTTAGTAGTGTCAGTACTGTGTTAGTACTGTGTTAGTACCGTGTTAGTACTGTGTCAGTACTGTGTTAGTACTGTGTTAGTACTGTGTCAGAGCTTTGATACTGTTTGTACTGGAATACTGTCAATAGTAAGAATCCCAGTGATTACTGGAACAATTCACAACTAACCCACAATACCGTGACTGGAACAATTCACAACTAACCCACAATACCGTGGCTGGAACAATTCACAACTAACCCACAATACCGTGGCTGGAACAATTCACAACTAACCCACAATACCGTGGCTGGAACAATTCACAACTAACCCACAATACCGTGACTGGAACAATTCACAACTAACCCACAATACCGTGGCTGGAACAATTCACAACTAACCCACAATACCGTGACTGGAACAATTCACAACTAACCCACAATACCGTGGCTGGAACAATACACAGCTAACCCCCAATACCGTGAGTGGAACAATTCACAACTAACCCACAATACCGTGGCTGGAACAATTCACAACTAACCCACAATACCGTGGCTGGAACAATTCACAACTAACCCACAATACCGTGGCTGGAACAATACACAGCTAACCCCCAATACCGTGGCTGGAACAATACACAACTAACCCACAATACCGTGGCTGGAACAATACACAACTAACCCACAATACCGTGGCTGGAACAATTCACAACTAACCCACAATACCGTGAAAGGGACAATTCCTTCCTAACTCACAGTATCGTGTAAATATAAATAGGATATTGCAAATTAAAGTAGGTACTAACATACACACTATCAATACCGTGAGTTACAAGACATGAACACATAAACAAATGAAAGACGAGGAACACAATCGGAAATGGAAGAGAGGAACCGGAGACAGAGAGAGAATACAGGATATAATCTAGATAATTAGTGTGTGTGTGTGTGTGTGTGTGTGTGTGTGTGTGTGTGTGTGTGTGTGTGTGTGTGTGTGTGTGTGTGTGTGTGTGTGTGTGTGTGTGTGTGTGTGTGTGTGGGTGTGTGTGTGTGTGTGAAACACGAATAATGGCCAGATAATTGCCACATAGATAATAGCTATTCCACCAGTCAAGTCATTCTGAAAGAGGGTTGCATCTAGTACTTTAATTGAGCCTTAGGTCGAGACAGCAGAAAGGAGGCGTTTATTTTGTGTTCCTAGTGACCGTGCAGGATCAATGAAGATGACGTCACTGTTGAGTGTTTGTGTGTGTGTGTGTGTGTGTGTGTGTGTGCTCACCTATCTACTCGTTTATTTGTGGTTGCCAGGGTCGAGTCATAGCTCCTGGCCCAGCATCTTCACTAATCGCTACTAGGTCCTCTCTCTCTGCTCCACGACCTTCATCATACCTCTCCTTAAAGCTATGTATGGTTGCTGTCTCCACTACGTCACTCGCCAGACTATTCCACTTCCTGACAACTCTATGACTGAAGAAATACTTCCTAACATCCCTTTGACTCATCTGAGTCTTCAACTTCCAACTGTGTCCCCTTGTTTCTGTGTCCCCGCTGTGTGTTTTAGATTCAAGTGATGGTCCTCTTTAGGTTTGCCACTCTTAAGTACTCTTAGCCACTCTTAAGTACTCTTAGCCACTCTTAAGTACTCTTAGCCACTCTTTAAGTTGAAGATAATGCAGCCGACTATCATTTTATTTGCTCTGTGGCTTGCTGGCTGATTGGTTGTGTCATTTGTTATAGTAGAATGTGGCTGATTATGTGTTCACAAGAAAGGTGGAACACTACAGCAGGCCTACTGGCTCATACTAGGCAGTTCCATCTCAATCCCAAACCCACTATTAAAAATATCTTCCCAACTCGCAAGGATTCTCGAAGTGTTGCAACCCCTGAATGGGTTGCAATGTATGTATATATATATTACATGTATATTACCTTTTCATATAATTTTATATTGTTTATATTTGCGATAATAGCTAAATTGTAAATATATTGCTTTATATTATTATTTGACTTAGTTATGTTGTTAGGTAAGATGTAACATATATTATGTGCTCAAAGTTCAAGTCTTGATTGTCTAACTACTGTAATTATCGCTTGTGGCTCTTTTCCCTGCCGGTTTGTTGCTGAGCTGCAGCTGTCCACGGAGCTATCATGTGATCGAGGGGGGATGATCACACCTCGCCTGAAGTATTCAGTCTGGTCTAGACTCTCTTGGTGGTTGGACGTATTCCAGACAAAATGCCTAAATCTCTCTTATAGGCCCTTGTTGGAAGATCGTCTCTTGTCTTATTATTGTTAGTTCTGGAGACTTCTCACAGAACATTGTATAGACTTAGTGATTTTCGACGTTGTATTGAGGTTGTGTGTCGAATAGACACTCTGAGCAACTCAGGTCCTAAGCTGTAGCTTCTGAGCTAATTTGTACTGGTATCTGTGTACTGTCACAGTCGGGGATTTTCTTATGCTGAACTTAGATTCAGTAGTATGGGAGTTTTGTGACTTTTGTGGAGGATCTGCAGATGGTCCCTACTTAGTGTCGTTATATTATCTCCTTGATCCTGATTCTGTGTCGCAGTTGCTTGTTATATTGCTATTGGGCTTAGCATTCTTTTTATTGTTTAAGCAGACTGTTCTGATTGCCGGTTGGTCAAGAAGTTAGTTTATTTGAGGACTTTGTCAGTCACTTGTTTAAGTCTAGTCGAGTCATGAGACATAGCGAACTACTTAGAGCACTTACACATATACACACAAACTTACTTGTACATATTTGTAATGTCTTATTAAATGTTAATGTACCAGACGGTACTTAAGAATTATAAATGTGATATGTGCTTTCAGCACAATAATACTGTACACGAGAGAAGTGATTATTATTAATTTGTTTGAATTGATTAATTTAATTTAATTTGATGATATACCTTTTGACGATACTTAATAATTTTATTAAATTTTATTTTCTCTAGTTAGTAACCGCTGTATAGCCCTTGTGGCTTAGTGCTTCTTTTTGATAATAATAATAATAATAATAATAATCTAGTTAGTAACCTACCAGTTATAATCCTGAAGCACTATTGAATTATACTGAATTCTAATGGATAATTGGACAAGGATACTGACTACTTGTTACGAAAACCCAGTAACAGGCTGGATGCTAGAAGGGCAGTCCTTTCTAGTATTCACTGGAGATCTCTAAGCTTTTAGAATCGCGTTTTTTGTAACAAATGGGGGGCCTGTCCGGGATGCTCTTGATCCAAGGTGTTGGAGAAATTGTCCAGTTTGACATACTAGTAACTCTATGATCAAACACTTTGAGTGACTGACTCTCTCACTCCACTACTCTGTCAACCACTTCACTCCTCACCCGCTCCACTGCCCTTCCAAACACTCCACCACCCTCTCAACCACTCCACCACCCTCTCAACCACTCCACCACCCTCTCAACCACTCCACAACCCTCTCAACCACTCCACAACCCTCTCAACCACTCCACCACCCACTCAACCACTCCACCACCCATTCAACCACTCCACCACCCACTCAACCACTCCACCACCCTCTCAACCACTCCACCACTCACTCAACTACTTCACCACCCTCTCAACCACTCCACCACCCTCTCAACCACTCCAAAACCCTCTCAACCACTTCAACACCCACTCAACCACTCCACCACCCTCTCAACTACTCCACCACCCTCTGTTACAAAAAACGCGATTCTAAAAGCTTAGAGATCTCCAGTGAATACTAGAAAGGACTGCCCTTCTAGCATCCAGCCTGTTACTGGGTTTTCGTAACAAGTAGTCAGTATCCTTGTCCAATTATCCATTAAAATTCAGTATTATTCAATAGTGCTTCAGGATTACAACTGGTAGGCTACTAACTAGAGAAAATCAAATTTAATAAATTTATTGAGTATGGTCTAGAGGTATATCATCAAAGTAAATTAAATTAATAATAATCAAAATAATAATAATCACTTCTTTCGTGTACAGTATTATTGTGCTGAAAGCACATATCACATTTATAATTCTTAAGTACCGTCTGGTACATTAACATTTAATAAGATATTACAAATATGTACAAGCAAGTTTGTGTGTATGTGTGTAAGTGCTGTAAGTAGTTCACTATGTCTCACGACTCGACTAGACTTAAACAAGTGACTGACAAAGTCCACACATAAACTAACTTCTTGACCAACTGGCAATCAGAACAGTCTGCTTGAACAATAAAAAGAATGCTAAGCCCAATAGCAATAAAACAAGCAACTGTGACACAATCAGGAACAAGGAGATAATATAACAACACTAAGTAGAGACCATCAGCAGTTCCTCCACAAGTCACCAAACTCCCATTCTACTGAATCTAAGTTCAGCATAAGAAAATCCCCGACTGTGATAATACACAAATACCAGTACAAGTTAGGTCAGAAGCTACAACTCAGGACCTGAGTTGCTCAGAGTGTCTAAGCGACACACAGCCTCAGTGCAACGTCGAAAATCACTAAGTCTATACAATGTTCTGTGAATAGTCTCCAGAACTAACAATAATGAGACAAGACACGATCTTCCAACAAGGGCCTATAAGGGAGATTTAGGAACTATGTCTGGAATACGTCCAACCACCCAGCGAGTCTAGACCAGACTGAATACTTCAGGCGAGGTGAGGACTACCCCCCCTCGATCACGTGATAGCTCCGTGGGTCGCTGCCCAGCAAGAAGCCGGCAGGGAAACGAGCAAAGAGCGATAATTACAGTAGTTAGACAATCAAGACTTGAACTGAACACATAATATGTTACATCCTACCTAACCAAAGGAAGCTAAGTCAAATAACAATATAAAGCAATACATTTACGATTTAGTTATTATCGCAAATACAAGCAATAAAAAATTATATGAAAAGGTAATAATTATATATATATATATATATATATATATATATATATAAGTGGATAAAAAGGCTTCAAGGAAGAATATTTGGATTTCTTCCTGAAGCCATTTGAATATTCCACTTCCCCTACCACCCCATCTTTTAAACTATTTTTTTTTACCAATAGGAATATTTTATTACATAATATGGCACAGAAGATTTAAGAGATACATTGTTGATATAAAGGTGGCATATACGGTACATGTTGTTACGTGTGTATCACCGATTATAAGGCGAAAATCTCATCCAGCTCCTCAGAGCTGGGGCGCGTGCCCAAAATGCAGCATGCATTACCCCTTTGAACAGCCGCACTGAGCCGCTGGAACAGAAAACTAGCTGCCCTGGGATCCCTAGTTACCCTGATGAGTCTTTTTCCCAGCTCCTTAAGGAAATTAGATGCACTCTTTCCCCATGAGCCAAGGGTCTCTGAGCCTATGGGAACAAACATATAATGATGGGCAAGTTCTCCATATTTTCTAGACTTTTGGGACTCCCTAAAGCTGGCAGCTGCCCCTCCTTCCTCCCTGGTGTATTGGAGATAGGTATCAGCCAAGGTAGATGCACATGTATAGTCCCACACCACCTGCTTCCCATCTGTCCAGGCTTGAAGGGTGATACCATCTGGACGCTTCTGGTTGCCATCAGATCTGCATAGTTGGGGTGGCTCCCTTACTGCTGGGCATCCAGCTGTTGTGAGGCTCCTCTTGATAATGTTATTAACCTCCTCATGTCTTGTAATCTTTCCCTCGGATTTACGGCACACAAGACCATGGTACCCGAATCGGTCTGCTGCTTCACTGCCACAAATACACCTGTGTTCGGCGAGAATAGGGGCGGCAAGTCGAAGGGCAACACCGATGCGGATGGTCTGTGGGTCGAGGCGTGTGCCAAGGCTGGAGTTGGGAACAGCCAACAGAAAGTCCCCAGCATGAGGGGCTCTCACTGCCAGCAGGCGGGCTCTATCCTTCCCTGACACACTCTGAAGCATCGTTGAGGCTATATTTTCCACTATTGGACCATCCCAGTGCGATTGTTTGTAGTTGTTGGGGGGAGCAGGTCTGGTTTCTGAGCCCGTTAGATTATCCCAGATCATTGCTCCGTCAAGGAATTTTTGGTCCTGGGCTCCAATCTTGTCCCTAAGATGTTCAGGGAGAATCGCTGCTACAAGCTCTCTGGATGCTATATATATATATATATACATACATATATATATATATATATATATATATATATATATATATATATATATATATATATATATATATATATACATATATATATATATATATATATATATATATATATATATATATATATATATATATATATATATATATATATATATATATATATATATATATATATACATATATACATACATATTAATCATTGCAACCCATTCAGGGGTTGCAACACCCTCTCAACCACTCCACCAAACTCTCAACCACTCCACTATTCTCTCAACCACTCCACCACCCACTCAACCACTCCACCACCCACTCAACCACTCCACCACCCACTCAACCACTCCACCACCCACTCAACCACTCCACCGCCCTCTCAACCGCTCCACAACCCTCTCAACCACTCCACCACCCACTCAACCACTCCACCACCCACTCAACCACTCCACCACCCACTCAACCACTGCACCACCCTCTCAACCACTCAACCATCCTCTCAACCACTCCACCACCCACTCAACCACTCCACCAACCTCTCAACCACTCCATCACCCTCTCAACCACTCCACCACCCACTCAACCACTCCACCACCCTCTCAACCACTGCACCACCCTCTCAACCACTCCACCACCCACTCAACCACTCCACCACGCTCTCAACCACTCCACCATTCTCTCAACCACTCCACCACCCACTCAACCACTCCACCATCCACTCAACCACTCCACCACCCACTCAACCACTCCACCACCCTCTCAACCACTCCATCACTTTCTCAACCACTCCACCACCCTCTCAACCACTCCACCACCCACTCAACCACTCCACCACCCTCTCAACCACTCCACCACCCTCTCAACCACTCCACCACCCACTCAAACACTCCACCACCCTCTCAACCACCCTACCACCCTCTCAACCACTCCACCATCCACTCAACCACTCCACCATCCTCTCAACCACTCCACCACCCTCTCAACCACTCCACCACCCACTCAACCACTCCACCACCCACTCAATCGCTCCACCACCCACTCAACCACTCCACCACCCAATCAATCACTCCGCCACCCCTCTCAACCACTCCACAACCCTCTCAACCATTCCACAACCCTCTCAACCACTCCACCACCCACTCAACCACTCCACCACCCACTCAACCACTCCACCACCCACTCAACCACTCCACCACCCACTCAACCACTCCACCACCCACTCAACCACTCCACCACCCACTCAACCACTCCACCACCCACTCAACCACTCCACCACCCTCTCAACCACTCCAACATTCTCTCAACCACTCCACCACCCACTCAACCACTCCACCATCCACTCAACCACTCCACCACCCACTCAACCACTCCACCACCCTCTCAACCACTCCACCACCCTCTCAACCACTCCACCACCCTCTCAACCACTCCACCACCCACTCAACCACTCCACCACCCTCTCAACCACTCCACCACCCTCTCAACCACTCAACCACTCCACCACCCTCTCAACCACTCCACCACCCTCTCAACCACTCCACCACCCACTCAACCACTCCACCACCCAGTCAACCACTCCACCACCCACTCAACCACTCCACCACCCTCTCAAGCACTCCACAACCCTCTCAACCACTTCAGCACCCACTCAACCACTCCACAACCCTCTCAACCACTTTAGCACCCACTCAACCACTCCACCACCCTCTCAACCACTCCACAACCCTCTCAACCACTCCACAACCCTCTCAACCACTCCACCACCCACTCAACCACTCCACCACCCACTCAACCACTTCACCACCCACTCAACCACTCCTCCACCCACTCAACCACTCCACCACTCTCTCAACCACTCCACAACTCTCTCAACCACTCCACAACCCTCTCAACCACTTCAGCACCCACTCAACCACTCCACCACCCTCTCAACTACTCCACCACCCTCTCAACCACTTCACCACCCACTCAACCACTCCACCATCCTCTCAACCACTTCACCAAACTGTCAACCACTCCACCACCCACTCAACCACTCCACCACACTCTCAACCACTCCATCACCCACTCAACCATTCCACCACGCACTCTTCCACTCCACCACCCTCTCAACTACTCCACCACCCACTCAACCACTCCGCCACCCTCTCAACCACTCCACAACCCTCTCAACCACTCTACAACCCTCTCAACCACTCCACCACCCACTCAACCACTCCACCACCCACTCAACCACTCCACCACCCACTCAACCACTCCACCACCCTCTCAACCACTCCACCACCCTCTCAACCACTCCATCACCCACTCAACCACTCCACCACGCACTCAACCACTCCACCACCCACTCAACCACTCCACCACCCACTCACCCACTCTACCACCCACTCAACCACTCCACCACCCTCTCAATCACTCCACCACCCTCTCAACCACTCCATCACCCACTCAACCACTCCACCACGCACTCAACCACTCCACCACCCACTCAACCACTCCGCCACCCTCTCAACCACTCCACAACCCTCTCAACCACTCCACAACCCTCTCAACCACTCCACCACCCACTCAACCACTCCACCACCCACTCAACCACTCCACCACCCACTCAACCACTCCACCGCCCACTCAACCACTCCACCGCCCACTCAACCACTCCACCACCCACTCAACCACTCTACCACCCACTCAACCACTCCACCACCCTCTCTACCACTCCACCACCCTCTCAACCACTCCTCCACCCACTCAACCACTCTACCACCCACTCAACCACTCCACCACCCACTCAACCACTCCACCACCCACTCAACCACTCTACCACCCACTCAACCACTCCACCACCCACTCAACCACTCCACCACCCACTCAACCACTCCACCACCCACTCAACCACTCCACCACCCACTCAACCACTCCACCACCCACTCAACCACTCCACCACCCACTCAACCACTCCACCACCCACTCAACCACTCCACCACCCACTCAACCACTCCACCACCCACTCAACCACTCTACCACCCACTCAACCACTCCACCACCCTCTCAACCACTCCATCACCCACTCAACCACTCCACCACGCACTCAACCACTCCGCCACCCACTCAACCACTCCACCACCGACACAACCACTCCACCACCCACTCAACCACTCCACCACCCACTCAACCACTCCACCACCCACTCAACCACTCCACACGTCCCTCAGACACAGAAGTGACATCTTTCTTACGTCAGAGATATTTTAGGCAGCCACGAGACGATTTCAGGACAACTTAAATTTTTGAGGTTAAGAAGTTACTTAGGGAAGCAGTGAGTGGGAAGAGAGGGGCGAGAGGGAGTGAAGATGAGGGAGTGAGGGTAAGGCGAATTTTTGTTCCCTAAGATTCTGACAGATTTTGAAAATTCTAACTCTTAAAAAATTTCTTAACGACCGACAGATTGAATTGATGGATGGACTGGACACATCGACTCAAGGCTGAGGGACTGATTACCTCTAACTTCTCCCCGTTTCCCACCATTCTCCGGATTGAACTGAAGAAACCACTGGCTGGCGAAACGTTTCCAGAATGAAGATTCCCAAATGTTGCTAGTGGTGAGGGACACGTTCATGTATATGTATGCACATATATGTGTATATGTATATATATATATATATATATATATATATATATATATATATATATATATATATATATATATATATATATATATATATATATATATATATATATATATATATATATATATATATATATATGTATATATATATATATATATATATATATATATATATATATATATATATAAGTATCGTTAGTAGAAGACGTTAGTATAAGACGTTAGTATAAGATGTTAGTATAAGGCGTTAGTATAAGACGTTAGTATAAGACGTTAGTATAAGACGTTAGTATAAGACGTTAGTATAAGACGTTAGTATAAGACGTTAGTATAAGACGTTAGCATAAGTCAACATAAGATGTTAGAAGGATACGTTATCACATTATCATAAAGTGTTATCATAAGACGTTATCGTAAGACGTTAGCATAACATGTTAGCGTAAGACGTTAACATAAGACGTTAGAAGAAAACGAGAGTGAAGGATGAAGAGCTGTCAACAGTGTGAAGGGAAGAGAGTGAAGGATAGAGGGCTGTCAACAGCTGTCAACACAGACAGTGTGTGTGTTTGACTTGGGTGTCTTAATCTCCCGAGCAGACACGGTTGAAATTTTCACCATTTATCAGACGTTCTGCTGTTATTCCCGTGTGTTCTATCCTTCTTCTCTACCTCTTTCTCCCCGCCTCTCCTTCTCTCCACTTCCCCCTTTTGTCCCTTTTCCTCTCTGTATCTTCTCTCTCTGTATACTCACTTAATTGTGGCTGTAGGGGTCGAGTCACACCTCCTGGTTCCGCCTCTTCACTGGTCGCTGTGTGTCCTTGTCTCTCTCTCTCTCTCTCTCTCTCTCTGTTCACTGTCTCTCTCACTTCCCTAAGTTAATACGCTTGAAGTAGCGTTTCTATGGCTTTCGCAGCGTTGCTATGGCTTATTCTAACGTTCCCATGGCTTGTGGCAACGTTCCTATGGCTTGTGACAGCGTTCCTATGGCTTGTGACAACGTTCCTATGGCTTGTGACAATGTTCCTATGGCTTGTGACAACGTTCCTATGGCTGTGGCAATGTTTCCATTGCTTCTTCTATCAATTATATGGCTTGCTGCATCTTCCTATGGCTTTAAGACATCAGCATTTCAGCGCTTCGTTAAGACATCCTAATGCCAGTCACATGAACTGGGACTTTAAAAGCACGTACACTCCCTCATGTACATACGGACACGTACATCCGATCACGGACACATACAAGTACAGTAAGCAAAAGATTTTGTAAAGTATACACGATCGAGACAGGACTGGGAACCGGGAGGAGAGAACTGGTTGGTCTCTCAGGTTTGGAATCTAACAACTACACGAGGGTCATTAAGGCTGCATGTCACCAGTCAAGAATGCATTAAATACACAATAGAGGGATTTAAGTCTGATATTACGTAGGGTGAAAAAAATACACCCATCATTATCTGTATACATTGATGGGTGTATACAGGTTGAGGAGTGTATATCTCAGTATATATATACTAAGAGATTACCTTAATCACTGTAT
>NC_091377.1:608535-628535 GCF_038502225.1 Cherax quadricarinatus
TGCTTCAACCAGCCAATGACAAGGAAGCCAGACCAAGTTGTGAAGCAAAGTGGCTCACTCGTGAATCACAGACCAAGTTGTGAAGCAATGTGGCCCACTCGTGAATCAACATTGGCTAACTTACCTCCAAGTCTGGTCGAAAATGGTTCTCACCGTGTACTTTGCTTGCAATTTGCCTTTCTGTACATATTTTATGTATATATTATAATATTACTGTTTGTTTTTGGGTGAAGAAATAAATGTATTTACTCTCTGCTGCCTTTCGCTTGTTCTTCGTTTCTCCCTTTGTTATGATGCTACAACCAGGTGTGCAGGCCACTAGACTACACCTACGTTCGTAAAAGAGTTTCTAAATAAATAAGAAAGAAAGAGAGGAGAAAATATCGTAATGAGTTTGGTCAGCGATTTAATTAACAGAAATCTGAGTCATAGGTACCATGGTTTACTAAACCCGAATCTGAAAAATCTTTAAAAGTGTTTTGAAAATCAGCTTCGCGGCTGATTTTCAAAGCGACACTGGGTTACACTGGTTCATACAGCACAAGAGTGTACATTGTGAATCACAGACGACTCTTACATAGATTATGAGGCAGTCAGACTGTGTTGGGAATTTTCAGGCATATACTAGCTAAGAACAGGCGATACTTTAAACTAGGTAACCATGACTCACGAAATCGTAGTGACACTATTGTAAACAAATACTGAATGGGAAGGGTTTGAGCCTATGGCGAGTGAACCCATGATGGGAGATTAATCTGAATGAACTTGAATTTGTGGTCACAGTGGTGGCCCATGCTAACTTTTCTACGGTGTATAAATATACCTAGATGGATGAAGATTATTGTAGCCAGCTGACCCAGTTTTACGACTCGCTCGCCGTGGGTTCTAACCCCATCCGTACCGTAGTTTAAACTAGGTAACAGTAGGCATGGACAGACTAACATAAATCTAACTGGTGAACATACAAAGAATTTCAACTATGCAGTTCTGCAAGAGTCATAAATCTTAAGGGCTTCGTGGAGTTAATATTCCTGGATAATATTTTGGGGGTTAATATTGCTCTGTCAGTTGGTACATATTTGGAGGATTTTGTGTCTACCTCCTGAAGCGACAAAATTTGCAGACACATTTGTAGTGAATCGAAATTTGGGAGAGAGAATAATCAAAATTTTATTTTGGACGACTATATTCGGGTCCTGACAGAGATTTTCAGAATTTTTTTTTCGTTTGTTTGATGATACATAACAAGCAAAAAAAATAATATTCATATGAGGAACAACAATAAATAATTAACAAAGAATCTTTCCCTAGTACACTAGTTATAAAAAAAATTGAAACCGATCGAACGAGGCAGTAACAAGGTAAAAACGGTAACCTTATTGAAAGGACAAAAAATATACCATAATAAACTGAGAAGTATCCCTTCGAGGATACCTAAAAACCAATTAAATTCCGCAGAGAAAGGTCCGAGCGTATAAAATTCCAGCCCACGAGAGGAAATCACCCAGAATCCCTCCAAAACGGATATATAAATCCGGATACATTACACGAACGTAAACAGTTTCGGTTCGCCGGGAAACTCTCTCTTTCTGAGTCAGTGGTAATGTAATTACCAAGTATTGCCTTCTCTTATAGCCAGTAACACTGGCTGCATAATGTAATCACCGAAACGGCAGCTTTAATAAGATTCGATGACCATTGGCGAAACGTGGCCAAATAAGAATATCCGAGTGTTTCACCTGTTTAATTAATTCATTTGTGGATCTTGAATACCGTGTCAGATGAGGGAATTGCCTTAACCCACGCTGCTCTGTAGCTCATATTAGCAACGTTTCGCCTAAGGTTATACCAGCCTTGGGCGAAACGTTGCATTAAAAAGATTCTTTGCTCTCAGTTAATATTCACGTCTCATATTGACAAAGGCATGCACAATGTTTCGCTCTAAGTAGAGCTTTTCCGAGTCATGACTTAAAAAAGCTTTTCTCAGGGCGAAGTTTCGAAGACCAGGGGCGAAACGAAAGATCGTCCGAATTATATAATTTTCTCCGTATCAACGTTTCTCCCTGTGTTACTCTATCAACTGGCCTCTCAAGCAAAAAGTTAGAAAATTAGGAAGATGTCCAACGTTTCGGAAGTCAGCACACGTTTCGCTCACCAGGAACTTTCCTCAGTAGCTGGAGAAACATACTAGCGACCCACGTCCACTCCATGTGCTAGACTCCCTACACTAATTGGCTTGCTATGTGTTATTGAAATGTATTCCAGTAATATCGTCGTGGACCCCTGGATGGGAGAGCGATATAGAGATAGGACAGAGCCAGAGCTTTTATTGTGATTGCTCTCGGCTCTATTTAGGGCTTTATAAAACTCTACACTGGGCGAAACGTTGTCTCATTGATAGTACGTTCAGCAGAGGATCTTAGAGACTGTTCTTATTTAGCGTAGATAAAACGCTGGTGGTAACGACCACTTGTTTTGGGTCGTTAACTACAAGGGGCGGGTGCAGGTTCGATTCTCCGGCCGGTAATCGCGTTTTCTCCCTCCTCGGTTAATATCACAGGCAGTTCCGGTTACAATCCTTTATCGGGGATCTTGAAACACTGGAAAAGGGCTCATGACCTACGTCCTGAAGGATGAATGGTGATTTTTTCTTGGGATCTTGATCCTGGGAATTGGATCCATCTTCTCCTTCCTCTAATCAAACCTTTAAATATTTTATATATATATATATGTATATATATATATATATATATATATATATATATATATATATATATATATATATACATATATATATATATATATATATATATATATATATATATATATATATATATATATATATTTATATATATATATATATATATATATATATATATATATATATATATATATATATATATATATATATATATATATATATATGTATATATATATATATATGTATATGTACATATATGTATATGTATATATATATATATGTATATATATATATATATATAATATATATATATATATATATATATATATATATATATATATATATATATATATATATATATATATATATATATATATATATATATATATATATATATATATATATATATATATATATATATACATATATATAATTATTATTTTTTTTTATTATTATCACACTGGCCGATTCCCACCAAGGCAGGGTGGCCCGAAAAAGAAAAACTTTCACCATCATTCACTCCATCACTGTCTTGCCAGAAGGGTGCTTTACACTACAGTTTTTAAACTGCAACATTGACACCCCTCCTTCAGAGTGCAGGCACTGTACTTCCCATCTCCAGGACTCAAGTCCGGCCTGCCGGTTTCCCTGAATCCCTTCATAAATGTTACTTTGCTCACACTCCAACAGCACGTCAAGTATTAAAAACCATTTGTCTCCATTCACTCCTATCAAACACGCTCACGCATACCTGCTGGAAATCCAAGCCCCTCGCACACAAAACCTCCTTTACCCCCTCTCTCCAACCTTTCCTAGGCCGACCCCTACCCCGCCTTCCTTATACTACAGACTGATACACTCTTGAAGTCATTCTGTTTCGCTCCATTCTCTCTACATGTCCGAACCACCTCAAAAACCCTTTCTCAGCCCTCTGGACAACAGTTTTGGTAATCCCGCACCTCCTCCTAACTTCCAAACTACGAATTCTCTGCATTATATTCACACCACACATTGCCCTCAGACATGACATCTCCACTGCCTCCAGCCTTCTCCTCGCTGCAACATTCATCACCCATGCTTCACACCCATATAAGAGCGTTGGTAAAACTATACTCTCATACATTCCCCTCTTTGCCTCCAAGGACAAAGTTCTTTGTCTCCACAGACTCCTAAGTGCACCACTCACTCTTTTTCCCTCATCAATTCTATGATTCACCTCATCTTTCATAGACCCATCCGCTGACACGTCCACTCCCAAATATCTGAATACATTCACCTCCTCCATACACTCTCCCTCCAATCTGATATTCAATCTTTCATCACCTAATCTTTTTGTTATCCTCATAACCTTACTCTTTCCTGTATTCACCTTTAATTTTCTTCTTTTGCACACCCTACCAAATTCATCTACCAATCTCTGCAACTTCTCTTCAGAATCTCCCAAGAGCACAGTGTCATCAGCAAAGAGCAGCTGTGACAACTCCCACTTTGTGTGTGATTCTTTATCTTTTAACTCCACGCCTCTTGTCAAGACCCTCGCATTTACTTCTCTTACAACCTCATCTATAAATATATTAAACAACCACGGTGACATCACACATCCTTGTCTAAGGCCTACTTTTACTGGGAAATAATTTCCCTCTTTCCTACATACTCTAACTTGAGCCTCACTATCCTCGTAAAAACTCTTCACTGCTTTCAGTAACCTACCTCCTACACCATACACTTGCAACATCTGCCACATTGCCCCCCTATCCACCCTGTCTTACGCCTTTTCCAAATCCATAAATGCCACAAAGACCTCTTTAGCCTTATCTAAATACTGTTCACTTATATGTTTCACTGTAAACACCTGGTCCACACACCCCCTACCTTTCCTAAAGCCTCCTTGTTCATCTGCTATCCTATTCTCCGTCTTACTCTTAATTCTTTCAATAATAACTCTACCATACACTTTACCAGGTATACTCAGCAGACTTATCCCCCTATAATTTTTGCACTCTCTTTTATCCCCTTTGCCTTTATACAAAGGAACTATGCATGCTCTCTGCCAATCCCTAGGTACCTTACCCTCTTCCATACATTTATTAAATAATTGCACCAACCACTCCAAAACTATATCCCCACCTGCTTTTAACATTTCTACCTTTATCCCATCAATCCCGGCTGCCTTACCCCCTTTCATTTTACCTACTGCCTCACGAACTTCCCCCACACTCACAACTGGCTCTTCCTCACTCCTACAAGATGTTATTCCTCCTTGTCCTATACACGAAATCACAGCTTCCCTATCTTCATCAACATTTAACAATTCCTCAAAATATTCCCTCCATCTTCCCAATACCTCTAACTCTCCATTTAATAACTCTCCTCTCCTATTTTTAACTGACAAATCCATTTGTTCTCTAGGCTTTCTTAACTTGTTAATCTCACTCCAAAACTTTTTCTTATTTTCAACAAAATTTGTTGATAACATCTCACCCACTCTCTCATTTGCTCTCTTTTTACATTGCTTAACCACTCTCTTAACCTCTCTCTTTTTCTCCATATACTCTTCCCTCCTTGCATCACTTCTACTTTGCAAAAACTTCTCATATGCTAACTTTTTCTCCCTTACTACTCTCTTCACATCATCATTCCACCAATCGCTCCTCTTCCCTCCCGCACCCACTTTCCTGTAACCACAAACTTCTGCTGAACACTCTAACACTACATTTTTAAACCTACCCCATACCTCTTCGACCCCATTGCCTATGCTCTCATTAGCCCATCTATCCTCCAATAGCTGTTTATATTTTACTCTAACTGCTTCCTCTTTTAGTTTATAAACCTTCACCTCTCTCTTCCCTGGTGCTTCTATTCTCCTTGTATCCCATCTATATATATATATATTTATATATATATATATATATATATATATATATATATATATATATATATATATATATATATATATATATATATGTATATATATACATGTATGTATGTATATGTATTTGTATATATATATATATATATATATATATATATATATATATATATATATATATATATATATATATATATATATATATATATATCAAACACGCGTGAGCGTGTTTGATAGGAGTGAATGGAGACAAATGGTTTTTAATACTTGACGTGCTGTTGGAGTGTGAGCAAAGTAACATTTATGAAGGGGTTCAGGGAAACCGGCAGGCCGGACTTGAGTCCTGGAGATGGGAAGTACAGTGCCTGCACTCTGAAGGAAGGGTGTTAATGTTGCAGTTTAAAAACTGTAGTGTAAAGCACCCTTCTGGCAAGACAGTGATGGAGTGAATGATGGTGAAAGTTTTTCTTTTTCGGGCCACCCTGCCTTGGTGGGAATCGGCCAGTGTGATAATAAAAAAAATAATATATATATATATATATATATATATATATATATATATATATATATAATTATATATATATATAAATATATGTATATATATATATATATATATATATATATATATATATATATATATATATATATATATATATATATATATATATATATATATATATATATATACATATATATATATATGTACATATATATATATATATATATATATATATATATATATATATATATATATATATATATTTATATATATATATATATATATATATATATATATATATATATATATATATATATATATATATATATATATATATATATATATATATATATATATATATATATATATATATATATATATATATATATATATATATATATATATATATATATATATATATATATATATATATATATATATATATATATATATATATATATATAATTACTTTTCTCCCTCTTTCCCACCTCTCTTTCTTTCGTTTTCTCTTTCCCTTCCGTACTGTCTCAGTCCTTCTACCTTGTTCCCTCTACCTCCCTTTCTCCCTCCCTTTCTCCCTCCCTTCGTCCCTCCCTTCCTCCCTTTCTCCTCCCTTTCTCCCTCCCTTCGTCCCTCCCTTCCTCCCTCTCTGCATCTCCCGTTCCACAACACCTTCCTGTGACGTGTCTATTGCGTCAGGACCCAACTAGTTTGTAAGATAGTGCTGGCGGCGCTGTGTCTCGCCTTGCTGCTGCTTCCTGCTGCCTCCTGCTGTACCCCTGCTGCATCCTCCTGCACTCTGTTGCATCCTTCTGCATCCTGCTGCATCCTGCTGTACCCTGCTGCATCTTGCTACATCCTGCTGCATCCTGCTACCTTACGATGCCTTCTCTAAATATTTGCTGCCTCCTGCTGTCTCCTGTTGCCTTCTTTTGATTTCTACTGCCTCCTGCTGCTGCCTTCTGCTGTATGACTTCTGCTGCTTCCTGCTGCCTTCTTCTGCTATATGATGACTCCTGCTGCCTCCTGCTGCCTCTACTGCCTTCTCCTGCATTCTAATGCCTCAGTTTGCGTTCCTGCTGTCATCTCCTGCCACTTTCTGACATCGGATTTCTCTTTCTGCTTTCTGCTGTGTTGCCGAGGTTCGGTATTTATTGCTGTGGGTATAATGAGCTGGGGTCTAGAGTACCTTGATCTGGGGTAGTTATTGCTTACTGTATGTTAGTTAAGTTTTACTGCATGTTAGTTATGGCTTACTGTATGTTAATTTAGTTATGGCTTACTGTATGTTAGTTTAGTTAATGCTTACCGTATGTTAGTTAAGTTTTACTGTATGTTAGTTATGGCTTACTGTATGTTAGTTATGTCTTACTGTATGTTAGTTATGGCTTATTTTAGGTTAGTTACGCCTTACTGTAGATTAGTTATGGCTTACTGTAGGTTAGTTACGCCTTACTTTAGATTAGTTATGGCTTACTGTAGGTTAGTTACGCCTTACTGTAGATTAGTTATGGCTTACTGTAGGTTAGTTACGCCTTACTGTAGATTAGTTATGGCTTACTGTAGATTAGTTATGGCTTACTGTAGATTAGTTATGGCTTATTTTAGGTTAGTTACGCCTTACTGTAGATTAGTTATGGCTTACTGTAGGTTAGTTACGCCATACTGTAGATAAGTTATGGCTTACTGTAGGTTAGTTACGCATTACTGTAGGTTAGTTATGGCTTACTGTAGGTTAGTTACGCCATACTGTAGATAAGTTATGGCTTACTGTAGGTTAGTTACGCATTACTGTAGGTTAGTTATGGCTTACTGTAGGTTAGTTACGCCTTACTGTAGATTAGTTATGGCTTATTTTAGGTTAGTTACGCCTTACTGTAGATTAGTTATGGCTTACTGTAGGTTAGTTACGCCTTACTGTAGATTAGTTATGGCTTACTGTAGGTTAGTTACGCCTTACTGTAGATTAGTTATGGCTTACTGTAGGTTAGTTACGCCTTACTGTAGATTAGTTATGGCTTACTGTAGATTAGTTATGGCTTACTGTAGATTAGTTATGGCTTATTTTAGGTTAGTTACGCCTTACTGTAGATTAGTTATGGCTTACTGTAGGTGAGTTACGCCTTACTGTAGATTAGTTATGGCTTGCTGTAGGTTAGTTACGCCTTACTGTAGATTAGTTATGGCTTACTGTAGATTAGTTATGGCTTATTTTAGGTTAGTTACGCCTTACTGTAGATTAGTTGTGGCTTACTGTAGGTTAGTTACGCCTTACTGTAGATTAGTTATGGCTTACTGTAGGTTAGTTACGCCTTACTGTAGATTAGTTATGGCTTACTGTAGGTTAGTTACGCCTTACTGTAGATTAGTTATGGCTTACTGTAGGTTAGTTATGGCTTACTGTAGATTAGTTGTGGCTTACTGTAGGTTAGTTACGCCTTACTGTAGATTAGTTATGGCTTACTGTAGGTTAGTTACGCCTTACTGTAGATTAGTTATGGCTTACTGTAGGTTAGTTACGCCTTACTGTAGGTTAGTTTTGGCTGAATTTGAATCAACACATTATGATCCTGTTGTGTTTGCATGTGTTGCTCTCTGTACTTGCAACATTACTGTTTGCACATCCACAGATAAAACTAAGCCAGTTTGTCTCGCGTTTCCCCTCTTGTAAACTTAAAACGTCGTTAAAATAAGTCAGTTTAACAAGAAACGCAAATTGGTTACCCGATCTCCCTCCCTCTGGGGTATATAAAAGGAATTAGTAGGAGGCACATCAGGGGTAGAGTAGCAATGTTACATTGTTGGTGGTGTGGGGGGTAGCAATGTTACATTGTTGGTGGTGTGGGGGGTAGCAATGTTACATTGTTGGTGGTGTGGGGGGTAGCAATGTTACATTGTTGGTGGTGTGGGGGTTAGCAATGTTACATTGTTGCTGGTGAGAGGGTAGCAATGTTACCTGGTTGCTGGTGAGAGGGTAGCAATGTTACCTGGTTGCTGGTGAGAGGGTAGCAATGTTACCTGGTTGCTGGTGAGAGGGTAGCAATGTTACCTGGTTGCTGGTGAGAGGGTAGCAATGTTACCTGGTTGCTGGTGAGAGGGTAGCAATGTTACCTGGTAGTTGGTGAGAGGGGTAGCAATGTTGCCTGGTTGCTGGTGTAGGGGGTAGCAATGTTACCTTGGTTCCTGGTGTGAGGGGTAGAAATGTTACTAGTGGGGGCGTACATTGTATGCAAAACAACCACTGTGAAAAAATAGTGAACTTCCAGGCGCTTTCATGATTTCTCACATTATCAGGGAACTGTAAAAATTATAGAACAGCTGAAGACTTATAAGGCTGAGATAACACCTTAGAGTCAACATTACCTGACCTGACCTTACCTGACCCTTTATGATAATGTGGGTGAGAATGTCGGATGTTGGCCCTAAGGTGAAATCTCAGCCTTATAAGCCCTCAGCTGTTCTAATTTGTGCGGTTCCTTGATAATGTGAGGAATCACGAAAGCGCCCAGAAGTTCACTATTCTTTTTCACAGTTTTTGTTTTGAACATTGTTATATCGCTTGTTTATTGTGATCTTATTGCACTGTCTGTGTATACAGTCTGTAAACACACCGTTTGACGATGTCTCGGTACATCAGGCTACAAACTGTGTTCTGACAATGGTCCAGGAGGGACCGAAACATCGTCATAAGGTTGATCTCCTAAATACGGGCTTCTGGTAAACCGCGTACATTCAGTCTGTGTACATAAATATGTCTGACATTTGACGTGTAGTGTCGCAAGAGATTCTTTCTTGACGTCTGTGAAGGCAGGTCAACATTAACACATTTCGCACATGCTGCCGATAGTGTGCTGTTTATGTATACCTTTGGTAATATGTTCGGTGTGATGTTAACCCCCTGATCCTTCCCCTTAGCACGATTTTCTGCAGTTTCTCCTCTACATAACCATATTTCGTCTCTGTTCCTTCTCTGTAATTCACATGACCTTGCACTTGCGTGGATTGAACTCCAACAGCCACTAATTTGACCTCTTACATCCTGGTCAGGTCTATCTGTACCCTCTCTTTATTCTCTCCTATGTTCGGTGTTCTTATTTGCTTCATATCATTGGCTGGGTGAGGTACAAGAGATATGATTCTTTACTGACAGTTTCGAATATTAGAAATAGTAACGACACCAATACCGATCCTTGTGGGACCCCTCTCGTTACCCTTTCCCATTTTTATTCTTGTATTCTCTTCATGAGGTTTTAGTTAATTCACCATATCATCTTTTCTCTATTTTGATTGCAAATTTATGAGAAATGCACGTGGCACAAATGCGCCCACACCTTGAGTATGCTCCAGTGTCTTGGACTGCAGTCCCCTTTCCCGTCTAGTCTACGACTTCTGGACAGAATGTAGAGCCAAGCATGACTCATCTCTCGCCTGGTCCCGGCCTGGACAGATCTGTCACTTCATCAGAGCCTTCAGCATCAGAAGGCTGTGGGTGGCGTTACTGTTATGCACAAGGCCAATGTTGTCCACTTCCCGGACAGCGGGATGACAGCATCTACACTCCAAGAGGAGCAGCAGACAGCAACAGTACACTGGCTATATCCTTCTCCAGAACTTCACTTCATTTGAAATCATTTTCTCCCAGGATGACTCTAGTCTGGAACATGTTCGTACAGCATAGCGACATCAAAAACATAAAGTCAGTTGGCCAAATGAAATGCTGGCCCACAGATGGCTTCAGCGTCATCCTGTTCCCTACTTGTATGTCTCATAACAATAAAATGGCTTATTAATGAGCTGATGTAGGTAACAGCTCTTGGCTTGTAAATAGAGTTAGGAACCTTAACCTAACCTTATAAAACCCTGTGCAAGAGAGAGAGAGAGAGAGAGAGAGAGAGAGAGAGAGAGAGAGAGAGAGAGAGAGAGAGAGAGAGAGAGAGAGAGAGAGAGAGAGAGAGAGAGAGAGAGAGAGAAGAGAGAGAGAGAGAGAGAGAGAGAGAGAGAGAGAGAGAGAGAGAGAGAGAGAGAGAGAGAGAGAGAGAGAGAGAGAGAGAGAGAGAGAGAGAGAGAGAGAGAGAGAGAGAGAGAGAGAGAGAGAGAGAGAGAGAGAGAGAGAGAGAGAGAGAGAGAGAATAATTGTAGCCTTACCATTATGCACTAGACCAGGATTCTCAAGATCACTCACCACACTCAACATTCTTTACAATCAGAATCCGCCTATTACACCACAAGACGGGCAATCATCCCTTTCAATGGACAAACCCAATTGCTTTCCATTTCCCAGGCGATGCATGACCCCCAAAGGGTTTTAACTTTCTATTAAATCATATAAGTATGTTTGGGCTTTCAGTCGCATTTCTGGCGCAATTGGACTATTCGCGGCACTGGCGAAGTGTTTGTTTGACCCAGTTGGCACTGGAACTCACTGGAGGACGGAAGCAGCGGAACTGTTCCTTTTCAGCGTGTTCGAGGCAGCTGAAGAAATCTTATTAAATAATTGTCAGGGAGATGCCAGGCTTGGGTGAGTGTCTAGTGTGCTAGGGAGACGCCAGGCTTGGGTGAGTGTCTAGTGTGTCAGGGAGACGTCAGGCTTGGGTGAGTGTCTAGTGTGTCAGGGAGACGCCAGGCTTGGGTGAGTGTCTAGTGTGTCAGGGAGACGCCAGGCTTGGGTGAGTGTCTAGTGTGCTAGGGAGACGCCAGGCTTGGGTAGGTGTCTAGTGTGCTAGGGAGACGCCAGGCTTGGGTGGGTGTCTAGTGTGTCAGGGAGACGCCAGGCTTGGGTGAGTGTCTAGTGTGCTAGGGAGACGCCAGGCTTGGGTGGGTGTCTAGTGTGTCAGGGAGACGCCAGGCTTGGGTGAGTGTCTAGTGTGCTAGGGAGACGCCAGGCTTGGGTGGGTGTCTAGTGTGTCAGGGAGACGCCAGGCTTGGGTGAGTGTCTAGTGTGCTAGGACGCCAGGCTTGGGTGAGTGTCTAGTGTGTCAGGGAGACGCCAGGCTTGGGTGAGTGTCTAGTGTGTCAGGGAGATGCCAGGCTTGGGTGAGTGTCTAGTGTGCTAGGGAGACGCCAGGCTTGGGTGAGTGTCCAGTGTGCTAGGGAGACGCCAGGCTTGGGTGAGTGTCTAGTGTGCTAGGGAGACGCCAGGCTTGGGTGAGTGTCTAGTGTGTCAGGGAGATACCAGGCTTGGGTGAGTGTCTAGTGTGTCAGGGAGATGCCAGGCTTGGGTGAGTGTCTAGTGTGCTAGGGAGACGCCAGGCTTGGGTGGGTGTCTAGTGTGTCAGGGAGACGCCAGGCTTGGGTGAGTGTCTAGTGTGCTAGGGAGACGCCAGGCTTGGGTGAGTGTCTAGTGTGTCAGGGAGACGCCAGGCTTGGGTGAGTGTCTAGTGTGTCAGGGAGACGCCAGGCTTGGGTGAGTGTCTAGTGTGCTAGGGAGACGCCAGGCTTGGGTGAGTGTCTAGTGTGCTAGGGAGACGCCAGGCTTGGGTGAGTGTCTAGTGTGCTAGGGAGACGCCAGGCTTGGGTGAGTGTCTAGTGTGTCAGGGAGATGCCAGGCTTGGGTGAGTGTCTAGTGTGCTAGGGAGACGCCAGGCTTGGGTGAATGTCTAGTGTATTAGGGAGACAGCAGGCCTGAGTGGGTACCTACTGTGTTAGGGAGACGCCATACTTGGGTGGATACCTAGTGTGTTAGGGAGACGCCAGGACTGAGTGGGTACCTACTGTGTTAGGGAGACGCCATACTTGGGTGGATACCTAGTGTGTTAGGGAGACGCCAGGACTGAGTGGGTACCTACTGTGTTAGGGAGACGCCAGACTTGGGTGGATACCTAGTGTGTTAGGGAGACGCCAGGCCTGGGTGGGTACCTACTGTGTTAGGGAGACGCCATACTTGGGTGGATACCTAGTGTGTTAGGGAGACGCCAGGACTGAGTGGGTACCTACTGTGTTAGGGAGACGCAAGACTTGGGTGGATACCTAGTGTGTTAGGGAGACGCCAGGCCTGGGTGGGTACCTACTGTGTTAGGGAGACGCCATACTTAGGTGGATACCTAGTGTGTAAGGGAGACGCCAGGCCTGAGTGGGTACCTACTGTGTTAGGGAGACGCCAGACTTGGGTGGATACCTAGTGTGTTAGGGAGACGCCAGGCCTGGGTGGGTACCAACTGTGTTAGGGAGACGCCATACTTGGGTGGATACCTAGTGTGTTAGGGAGACGCCAGGCCTGGGTGGGTACCTACTGGGTTAGGGAGACGCCATATTTGGGAGGATACCAAGTGTGTTAGGGAGACCCCAGACTTGGGTGGATACCTAGTGTGTTAGGGAAACGCCAGGCCTGGGTGGGTAACTACTGGGTAAGGGAGACGCCAGGCTTGGGTGGATACCTAGTGTGTTAGGGAGACGCCAGACTTGGGTAGATACCTACTGTGTTAGGGAGACGCCAGACTTGGGTAGATACCTAGTGTGTTAGGGAGACGCCAGACTTGGGTAGATACCTACTGTGTTAGGGAGACGCCAGACTTGGGTAGATACCTACTGTGTTAGGGAGACGCCAGACTTGGGTAGATACCTAGTGTGTTAGGGAGACGCCAGGCCTGGGTGGGTAACTACTGGGTAAGGGAGACGCCAGGCTTGGGTGGATACCTAGTGTGTTAGGGAGACGCCAGGCCTGGGTGGGTACCTACTGTGTTATGGAGACGCCAGGCTTGGGTGGATACCTAGTGTGTTAGGGAGACGCCAGGCCTGGGTGGGTACCTACTGTGTTATGGAGACGCCAGGCTTGGGTGGATACCTAGTGTGTTAGGGAGACGCCAGGCCTGGGTGGATACCTAGTGTGTTAGGGAGACGCCAGGCCTTGGTGGGTACCTAGTGTGTTAGGGAGACGCCAGGCCTTGGTGGGTACCTACTGTGTTATGGAGACGCCAGGCTTGGGTGGATACCTAGTGTTTCATGGAGATGTCAGGTGTGTACTTAATTTGTCATGGATACACTAGGGCTGTGAGGAGATGGAAGGGGAGAAGGGAAGAAAAGAGAGGAGGTGAGGAAAGGGAGAAAGAAGATGAAAAGAGGAGAGTTAAGGTGAAAATAAGGAAAGAGATAGATGAGTGTAGGGGAAAAAATAACGAAGATCGTGGGGAAAAGATGGTAAGAGAGAGGAGGGATAGTGATTACGGAAGGGTAAGGAAGAGATAAGAAGGTGATGGTGATGGTGATGGTGATGGTGATGGTGAGAGGAAAGAGGAGAAGAAAAGACCACAATATTTTATTAAAAAATACTAGATTGACCATAGTGTGATACAACCGTCTTGTATATAAGTGTTACACAGCTGAAAGAACAGATACGTACTGTTTCCCCTCCTATATTCCGTCACACAGGATGGGTAAGTCACATTCCATCACACAAGATGGGTAAGCCACATTCCGTCACACAGGATGGGTAAGCCACATTCCATCACACAGGATGGGTAAGCCACATTCCGCCACACAGGATGGGTAAGCCACATTCCGTCACACAGGATGGGTAAGCCACATTCCGCCACACAGGATGGGTAAGCCACATTCCGCCACACAGGGTGGATAAGTCACATTCCATCACACAGGATGGGTAAGCCACATTCCGCCACACAGGATGGGTAAGCCACATTCCATCACACAGGATGGGTAAGTCACATTCCATCACACAGGATGGGTAAGCCACATTCCGCCACACAGGGTGGATAAGTCACATTCCATCACACAGGATGGGTAAGCCACATTCCATCACACAGGATGGGTAAGTCACATTCCATCACACAGGATGGGTAAGTCACATTCCATCACACAGGATGGGTTTAAAGTCACATTCCATCACACAGGATGGGTTTAAAGTCACATTCCATCACACAGGATGGGTTTAAAGTCACATTCCATCACACAGGATTGGTTACATACGTAGTGTTGAAATCTATCAGTACGAGCTGGGAGAACTCGGTAAGGCAATAAGGATATCGTCAATTATTCCAGTAAGGGTTCATGTGGGTAGGGGAGGATGGGTGAGGGAAGTGGAGGGAGGAAATGAGGGGTGAAAGAGGGGAGGGAGAGGAAGGGTGAGGGAGGGGAGGGAGAGGAGGGAGGGGGTGATCAATGGCTAGTCTTGGGTGTCAGCTGACGGAGTCTTCAAGGAGTGTGAGGGGACAATTTCCAAGGGGGCCACGGAAATAGGGCCATAAGGGGGCCTGAAATACAATACACAGGCCCTCCTCCTGTCAATTCCGAGGCCACACACACACACACACGCACACACATATGCACACACACACACACACACACACACACACACACACACACACACACACACACACACACACACACACACACACACACACACACACACACACACACACACACACACACACACATACACGCACACATGTGAGGAGCTCAACATAAGATTTAAGGAAGTATTTACAGTGTAGACAGGAAGGCCTCTGGGTGGACAGAACAGAGGGGGACACCAACACGGAATATACCAACAAGTGTTAGATGACATTCACACAACTGAGGAGGAGGTGAAGAAGCTGCTAAGGGACCTTGATACCTCATAGGCAATGGGATCAGACATCTCCACGTGGGTCCTTAGAGAGGGAGCAGAAATGCTGTGTGTGTCCCTAACCACAATCTTCAATACATCCCTTAAAATTGGGCAACTACCTGAGGTATGGAAGACTGCAAATGTAGTACCCATATTTTAAAAAGGAGACAGAAAAGAGGCAGTAAACTATAGACCAGTGTCACTGACGTGTATAGTATGCAAAGTCATGGAGAAGATTATCAGGAGGAGAATGGTGGAGCACCTGGAACGGAACAAGAGTATAAACGCCATCCAGCACGGATTTATGGAAGGCAAATCCTGTGTCACAAGCCTACTGGAGTTTTATGGTAAAGTAACAGAAGTAAGACACGAGAGAGAGGGGTGGGTTGACTGCATCTTCTTGGACTGCAAGAAAGCCTTCGACACAGTTCCTCACAAGAGATTAGTGCAGAAGCTAGAGGACCAGGTGCGTATAACAGGAAGGGCACTGCAATGGATCAGAGAATACCTGACAGGGAGGCAACAACTAGCCATAGTACGTGATGCGGTATCACAGTGAGCGCCTGTGACGAGCGGGGTTCCACGCGGGTCGGTCGTAGTACCAGTGCTATTTTTGGTAAATGTGAATGACAAGATGGAAGGGTTAGACTCAGAAGTGTCCCTGTTCCCAGATAATGTGAAGCTAATGAGAAGAATTAAATCAGATGAGGATCAGCTAGGACTTCAAAGAGACCTGGACAGGCTGGACACTTGGTCCAGCAACTAGCTTCTCGAATTTAACACCGCCAAATGCAAAGTCGTGAAGATCGGGGAAGAGCAAAGAAGATCGCAGACGGAGTATAGGCTAGGTGGCCAAAGACTGCAAACCTCGCTCAAGGAGAAAGATCTTGGGGTGAGTATAACACCGAGGACGTCTCCGGAAGCACACATCAACCAGATAACTGCTGCAGCATATGGGCGCCTGGCAAACCTGAGAATAGCATTCTGATACCTTAGTAAGAAATCGTTCAAGAAACTGTACACCGTGTACGTGTACAGTAGTTGATATAATGTGGTGAGGCTAGTCCAGGAGCTGGATTTCCACACACACACACACACACACACACACACACACACACACACACACGTTCAAGACACTGTACACCGTGTACGTCAGGCCCATACTTGAGTATGCAGCACCTGTTTGGAACCTGCACTTGATCCAGCACGTCAAGAAATTAGAGAAAGTGCAAAGGTTTGCGACAAGGTTAGTTCCAGAGCTAAGGGAAATGTCCTACGAAGAAAGGTTGAGGGAAATCAGTCTGAAGACACTGGAGGACAGGAGGGTTAAGGGAGACATGATAACGATATGCAAAATATTGCGTGGAATAGACAAGGTGGACAGAGACAGGATGTTCCAGAGAGGAGATATAGCAACAAGGGGTCACAATTGGAAATTGAAGACCCAGAGGAGTCAAAGGGATGTTAGGAAGTATTTCTTCAGTCATAGAGTTGTCAGGCAGTGAAATAGCCTAGCAAGTGAGGTACTGGAGGCAGGAACCATACATAGCTTTAAGATGAGGTATCATAAAGTTCATGGAGCAGGGACAAGGAGGACCTAGTAGCGTTCAGTGAAGAGGCGGGGCCAGGAGCTGAGTCTCGACCCCTGCAACCACAATTAGGTGAGTACAATTAGGTGAGTACACACACACACACACACACACACACACACTTCCCTGAATTCAAGCCATAACCAACGTCTAGAGGTGTGTACCTATTAAAGTGGCCACTGACAGAATAACTGCCTGATTGAAATGCGAGAGAAAGAAAGAGAGAGAGAGAGAGAGAGAGAGAGAGAGAGAGAGAGAGAGAGAGAGAGAGAGAGAGAGACTCAAAGCATGGGCAGCAAACAGCAGAAACGAAGAGGACCGAAAAGTCTCAGTTTCAGGTAAATGGACACAGGTGCAACGTTTCGCTCTCCAGGAGCTTTATCAAGCGTTGCCACAATAAAATATCAACATTAGCCGCATCTCTATCCAGTTAAGCAACACTTTCTACGTAATTCTCTGGTTAATACCAGTCACGATACCTGGAACATGTCATAGGAAAACAGCACTTAGTACAGGTACCTTATGACGACGTTTCGGTCCATTCGGGAGGATTGTTAGGTCTCAGTTTGTTGAATTAGACACATGTGCAACTCTTGGGTATCTTTATTGAGGAAACGTTTCGCCACACAGTGGCTTCATCAATCCATACAAAGGAGAAACTTGAAGAACAGGAGGAGAATGAGGTAATCAGTCCCTCAACCTTGAGTCGATGTGGTCAGTCCATCAATCTTGAATAGAATACGGCATATGTGCTGAGAAGGAGCTTGTAAACCGTATGGCAGGAGAGGTGCAGCAGTCGTAGGTGGTGTCACATTTGTCCAATGTGGAAGTAGGTCGTGCACAAGGGTTAGGCAAGTGAAGAATTCCTAAGTATTAAGATCCCATCCATCCCAGTCCATCAAGACTGATGGACTGACCTCATCGACTCAAGGCTGAGGGACTGATTACCTTATTCTCCTCCTGTTCTTCAAGTTTCTCCTTTGTATGGACTGATGAAGCCACTGTGTGGCGAAACGTTTCCTCAAAAAAGATACCCAAGAGTTGCACATGTGTCTAATTCAACAACATGTCGGTTCTCTGAACCATTCATCTACAGGTCTCAGTTTACGCTGTTGTGACTTGACAAGGCCCAGGGCTGGGCGAAACGTTGTCAAAAGGTTCCACTTTTAAGTGGGTTTTTGGTAAGCAGTAGCAACAATGTTTTTGGGGAAGCAACAGAAACAGTGGCGTCGGAAATAGTAACAGAAGGAACAGGAAGAATTATAACAGAATAAGCAACAGCAGGTGCAGCAGCACCAACAACAGCAGCAGCAGCAGCAACAACAGCACCACCAGGAAACAGACTTTTAAAACAGAAATAACAGGAATAACAAGTAACGCAGGAGGCGCAACGGGAACAATGGGGATAAAAGAGTATGAACAACAGGAGCATCAACATCAGAAGTAACAGCAGCAGAAACAACAGCAGCAGACACAGCATCAGCAGAAATAACAACAGACAAAACAGCAGTATAAACAACAGTAGCAGAGACAAGAGCAGCAGAGACAAGAGCAGCAGAGACAAGAGCAGCAGAGACAAGAGCAGCAGAGACAAGAGCAGCAGAGACAAGAGCAGCAGAGACAAGAGCAGCAGAGACAAGAGCAGCAGAGACAAGAGCAGCAGAGACAAGAGCAGCAGAGACAACAGCAGCAGAGACAACAGCAGCAGAGACAACAGCAGCAGAGACAACAGCAGCAGAGACAACAGCAGCAGAGACAACAGCAGCAGAGACAACAGCAGCAGAGACAACAGCAGCAGAGACAACAGCAGCAGAGACAACAGCAGCAGAGACAACAGCAGCAGAGACAACACAACAGCAGCAGAGACAACAGCAGCAGAGACAACAGCAGCAGAGACAACAGCAGCAGAGACAACAGCAGCAGAGACAACAGCAACAGAGACAACAGCAGCAGAGACAACAGCAGCAGAGACAACAGCAGCAGAGACAACAGCAACAGAGACAACAGCAGCAGAGACAGGAGGAGCTGTACGAAAATCGACAGGAACAGAAGCTGTAAAAAACAGGAAAAACAGCAGGATCTGTTGTTTAGCAACAGTACACCAGTGTAGATAGTTTGAACCCGATTGGATGAGGCATTCTCGAGTTAAAAAATAAAACCATGGAAGTATGGTGACAAAAATTAGGAACCCAGTACATAGCACCCTGTCAGGGATACCTAATTACCGAATATAACCTCGAATTATGTGGCTAACTCCGTCGTAATTAGGTTAACCTTTGACCTGTTTGCGATGTGTATCAAGCCAAATATGACTCCATCTTCAGGGACTTTGATCTACTTGACCCAATTAGCCAGCCATTCAGCATGACACGACCTCACGGTGGCACGACCTGAGGGAGACACGACCTCGGGAAAACGCGGCCTCAGGGAAGCAAAATCTCAGGGAAACACGACCACAGGGAAACACGACCTCTGGGAGACAATCTCAGCGAGGCAAACAATCTCAGCGAGGAAAACACAACCTCAATGGAACACGACCTCAGGGAGACTAGACCTCGGGTAAGCACGAATTCAGGTAAACACGCCCTCAGGTAAACACGCCCTCAGGAAAACACGAGCTTAGGTAAACACGCCCTCAGGTAAACACGCCCTCAGGAAAACACGAGCTTAGGTAAACACGACCTCAGGTAAACACTACCTCAGGGAAACACGACCTCAGGTAAACACGACTTCCACAATCGGAGGAGTTTACCAACAGAAGGGGCTGACCTTCACCCACACAC
>NC_091377.1:631035-633535 GCF_038502225.1 Cherax quadricarinatus
AGACTCACGGTGCATGTGAACTTACACATCACAAAAGCTTACACTTTACGAAAACTTACACCTCGTGAGAGCTTACACTTCACGATATCTTACACCTCATAAGAGCTTTCACTTCACGAGAACTTATGCCTTATAAGAGCTTACACCTCGTAAGAGGTTATAGGTAAAAGCTCATACTACCTAAAAGCTCACACCTCACAAGAACTCACACTCATAAGAGCTCACACCTCATAAGAACTCACACCACACAGCCAACACACGACATAAAACGCAACAACTCCCTCACCAAATAAAGTGACTTCCATGAGAATTAAGTGACGTAAATAACGTAAATTGGGCTCAGATTAACTACGACGTTGACGCAGCGTTGAGGATCGTATCTCAGACTGGGATTTAAAGGATTTCGAAAAAGGCGGGGGCGGATTTAAATGATTTCGAAGGGGGAGACTAAATTATTTTAAATACATTTATCGACAATGCTAAATCTTTGAGTTTACCGTAAAGGATTCTGGAGTGGGATGGTAAATGTGTGTTTTTTAGATAGTGGAATGGCGATTCTGATGATGTGGGGAAGGTCTAGATGGTGTGGTGGGGATTTAGATGGTTTGGTGGAGATTTAGATGGTGTGGTGGAGATTTAGATGGTGTGGTAGAAATTTAGATGGTGTGGTGGAGATTTAGATGGTGTGGTGGGGACTTAGATGGTGTGGTGGAGATTTAGTTGGTGTAATGGTGATTTAATTGGTGTAGTGGAGATTTAGTTGGTGGGGTGGAGATTTAGAAGTTTGGTGGAGATTTAGATGATGTGGTGGAGATTTAGATGGTGTGGTGGAGATCCAGATGGTGTGGTGGAGATCTAGATGGTGTGGTGGAGATTTAGACGGTGTGGTGGAGATCCAGATGGTGTGGTGGAGATCTAGATGGTGTGGTGGAGATCTAGATGGTATGGTGGAGATCTAGATGGTGTGGTGGAGATCTAGATGGTGTGGTGGAGATTTAGACGGTGTGGTGGAGATCCAGATGGTGTGGTGGAGATCTAGATGGTGTGGTGGAGATCTAGATCGTGTGGTGGAGATCCAGATGGTGTGGTGGAGACCTAGATGGTGTGGTGGAGATCTAGATGGTGTGGTGGAGATTTAGACGGTGTGGTAGAGATCCAGATGGTATGGTGGAGATCTAGATGGTGTGGTGGAGATCTAGATGGCGTGGTGGAGGTCCAGATGGTGTGGTGGAGATCTAGACGGTGTGGTGGAGATCTAGATGGTGTGATGGAGATTTAGACGATGTGGTGGAGATCCAGATGGTGTGTTGGAGATCTAGATGGTGTGGTGGAGATTTAGACGGTGTGGTGGAGATCCAGATGGTGTGTTGGAGATCTAGATGGTGTGGCGGAGATCTAGATGGTGTGGTGGAGATCTAGATGATGTGGTGGAGATCTAGATGGTGTTGTGGAGATCTAGATGGTGTTGTGGAGATCTAGATGGTGTGGTTGAGATCTAGATGGTGTGGTGGAGATCTAGATGGTGTGGTGGAGATCTAGATGGTGTTGTGGAGATCTAGATGGTGTGGTGGAGATCTAGATGGTGTGGTGGAGATCTAGATGGTGTGGTGGAGATCTAGATGGTGTGGTGGAGATCTAGATGGTGTGGTATGGATTCAGATGCTTTAGAAAGGATTTAAATGGTGTGGTAGCCGGAGCATCTTCTCCATTTCATACAAAATATCGAAGTTGAAAGCGTTTTAGATAGAAAAATGCTATCTAGATAGCTAACTAGATAGCTAGATATCAAATCTGACCACAAATATTGATAATACCTGTTTGAATACAACATGATATTTCGATTCAACTTGATACCATTAACAAGTCACACTTAAGCGAGAAGGGAAGGACGGGGCAGAATATATACAAGAGGATTGGAGAAGTGGGAAGGGAGTGGCAGAACGAGACTCTGTTTTTTTGTTGTTTATATGCCTACAGAGGCCTATCTTGATAGGCAGAGTAAGATAAAATATATAAGAATAAATTCTTGATTAAACCCAGCATTTCAATCCGGCTGACTCCACGGACGTCGCCTTTCGATCTAAAAAACGACGTATTGATGCGTGGAGGTCTGGCGTACCAAATGGTACGACGTTTCGACACACTGCACACTGGCGTATCGACGCATTGACGCATTGACGCATGCATTGCCTTACATACGTCAATAATACGCTGAACAACACTCTTTTAATTGTCGATAAATAAGGCATATTTAAGACAGTTGTGAGTCTTTATAGGTGATTTTTATTAGTTGATAAATAAGGCATATTAACACATTTGTGAATCTTGATTGATGGCTTAATTAGTCGATAAATAAGACATCTTTAAGACTCTTGTGAATCTTTATTGCCCAACTTTATTAGTGCTACGTTTCGCCTACATCAAGATTTATCAGGTGTTCAAGCCCCACGTGTGTGAAACGTCGTCCTAACAAAAGTCCCCTTTATTCTGTGTCTTTTTT
>NC_091377.1:638535-661035 GCF_038502225.1 Cherax quadricarinatus
CTCACAGCCTGGAGACGGGCAATCTCCCTATCTGATGTTGCAGCCCTGAGCATGTTGGCAAGCACCTTTTCAGCAATTGGGCTATCCCAGCTTGACTGTTTGTGAGCCAGTGCTGCACTAGGGTTTGGTGCTGGAGCAGCAAGAGTCTCCCATTCGGTGATGGCACTGACATAGCTAGGGTCTTCTATTCCTGCTGAGTCACTGAGGGTGTCAGGAAGAATTTGTCTTATCAACTCGTTTGATGCAATGGAAGAGGATAGGAAAGCTGGTAGAGCAATCTGGGAGGATCTGCGTACTCCTAGCCCTCCAAGCCTGACCGGAAGTGAGGCTTGCAACCACTGTCCATCGTCAAGGGAAAGATTCAATACACTCTCTAGCATGGCCTTCAGGAGAGAGTCATATTCCTTGAGTTTTGGACTGCTGAAGGCTGGGGAGCATCTCAGAAAATAGGTAAGTTTTGGGATTGACAGGCACCTGGTAAGTAGGTAGAAGGCATCGTGTGTGTCAATGTCTTTCATCCTGCTTTCCATCGTCCGGAGGTCTGAGACTTTTTTTCCTAGGATCAGATCGATGGCATTGGACCCAAGAGGAGCACCGAGGAGAGTGCTATTGGCTGGATCAATGGCTCGTGCTCCTGGTAAAACGGTACTAATATTCTGGATCAACTGTTGATTGGTAGAAACTATTTCACATTTGGTGGGGTTTAAAGAAAGGCCCAGGCTTTCTCCCATGTCTTTAATTTTACTGATGTCCTCCAGGAGAGACTCTGTTGTGCCAGCCAGGGTACCGTCGTCCAGGAACCAGATATATATATATATATATAAAGGCAAAGGGGATAAAAGAGAGTGCAAAAATTATAGGGGGATAAGTCTGTTGAGTGTACCTGGTAAAGTGTATGGTAGAGTTATAATTGAAAGAATTAAGAGTAAGACGGAGAATAGGATAGCAGATGAACAAGGAGGCTTTAGGAAAGGTAGGGGGTGTGTGGACCAGGTGTTTACAGTGAAACATATAAGTGAACAGTATTTAGATAAGGCTAAAGAGGTCTTTGTGGCATTTATGGATTTGGAAAAGGCGTATGACAGGGTGGATAGGGGGGCAATGTGGCAGATGTTGCAAGTGTATGGTGTAGGAGGTAGGTTACTGAAAGCAGTGAAGAGTTTTTACGAGGATAGTGAGGCTCAAGTTAGAGTATGTAGGAAAGAGGGAAAATTTTTCCCAGTAAAAGTAGGCCTTAGACAAGGATGTGTGATGTCACCGTGGTTGTTTAATATATTTATAGATGGGGTTGTAAGAGAAGTAAATGCGAGGGTCTTGGCAAGAGGCGTGGAGTTAAAAGATAAAGAATCACACACAAAGTGGGAGTTGTCACAGCTGCTCTTTGCTGATGACACTGTGCTCTTGGGAGATTCTGAAGAGAAGTTGCAGAGATTGGTAGATGAATTTGGTAGGGTGTGCAAAAGAAGAAAATTAAAGGTGAATACAGGAAAGAGTAAGGTTATGAGGATAACAAAAAGATTAGGTGATGAAAGATTGAATATCAGATTGGAGGGAGAGAGTATGGAGGAGGTGAACGTATTCAGATATTTGGGAGTGGACGTGTCAGCGGATGGGTCTATGAAAGATGAGGTGAATCATAGAATTGATGAGGGAAAAAGAGTGAGTGGTGCACTTAGGAGTCTGTGGAGACAAAGAACTTTGTCCTTGGAGGCAAAGAGGGGAATGTATGAGAGTATAGTTTTACCAACGCTCTTATATGGGTGTGAAGCGTGGGTGATGAATGTTGCAGCGAGGAGAAGGCTGGAGGCAGTGGAGATGTCATGTCTGAGGGCAATGTGTGGTGTGAATATAATGCAGAGAATTCGTAGTTTGGAAGTTAGGAGGAGGTGCGGGATTACCAAAACTGTTGTCCAGAGGGCTGAGGAAGGGTTGTTGAGGTGGTTCGGACATGTAGAGAGAATGGAGCGAAACAGAATGACTTCAAGAGTGTATCAGTCTGTAGTGGAAGGAAGGCGGGGTAGGGGTCGGCCTAGGAAGGGTTGGAGGGAGGGGGTAAAGGAGGTTTTGTGTGCGAGAGGCTTGGACTTCCAGCAGGCATGCGTGAGCGTGTTTGATAGGAGTGAATGGAGACAAATGGTTTTTAATACTTGACGTGTTGTTGGAGTGTGAGCAAAGTAACATTTATGAAGGGATTCAGGGAAACCGGCAGGCCGGACTTGAGTCCTGGAGATGGGAAGTACAGTGCCTGCACTCTGAAGGAGGGGTGTTAATGTTGCAGTTTAAAAACTGTAGTGTAAAGCACCCTTCTGGCAAGACAGTGATGGAGTGAATGATGGTGAAAGTTTTTCTTTTTCGGGCCACCCTGCCTTGGTGGGAATCGGCCGGTGTGATAATAAAATAAAATAATATATATATATTTTTCGAAAAAATATCTATTGATTTTTTTGTACATAGACACACGAGTGTGACAAATTATTTAAAATTATTTCCAAATTTGTGTTCCTATAATTTTGGGAATGAAAATTTTGATTAATAATGTAACTATTAATATATTATTATTATTAAAATTATTTATCACTATTAAAATTATTATTATTATTATTACTAAAATCATTAAAATTAATTTTATTATTATTATTATTATTATTATTATTATTATTATTATTATTATTATTATTATTATTATTATTATTATTATTATTATTATTATTATTATTATTATTATTATTATTATCGTTATCATTAATGTTTTATGGTTATCTTTGTAATTATCATTAATATTTTAATAATAACTATCATTATTATTATTTGGCAATGTTCTTAAAGGGAGTGAAGGGCTCTTGATCCAAGGAATCGGAGATGCCCTTCTTTTTCTTGGATCAAGAAAGAGAAGGGCACATATATGTGATCCCTACGGGTTTAGCTCTTCCCTGCGAAAATAATAGCAGTAATAATAATAATAACAATAATAATAATAATAATAATAATAATAATAATAATAATAATAATAATAATAATAATAATAACAATAATAATAATAATAATAATCTTGAATAAACAGGAATTAAGGATGCCGCATCCAACAGCACACTAGCACCAACAGTCTGGTTGATCGCGCCATCAGCACTCCTGACACTCAGGGATGTATACTGGCAGCCCGATTCTTATTGTCATTACTATTATTATGGGGGAGCGCTAACCCCGTAGGGGTTAGAGAGGAGAATGGAAAGCATTGAGGCTTAATTCAGGGAACTGGAGCACAGATCCAATTCCCTAGATCAAGAGCCCCTCACCAGCATCAAAGAACCTGCCTTGAGGGACCTCTTTGTTAAATGGACCAAAATTATCAGAATGGTTGCTTACTTAATGGGGGTTTAAAGCCTATTTACTACACGTACGTCAGTTTGTGTGCGGCCAGCAGTAACAGCCTGGTTGATCAGATCCTGATTCACCATGAGGCCTGGTCTCAGACCGAGCCACTGGGGCGTTGACCACCGAAACCCTCTCCAGGTATACTCCAGGTATACTCCAGGTATACTCCAGGTATACTCCAGGTATACACGAGGGTCATTAAGGATGCCCTTTACCAGTCAAGAATACTTTAACACCTAATATTGTGGTTAAGAAAAGATTTAAGTGTGTTTACCTGGAGTTTACCTTGAGAGGGTTTCGACTGTTACTGTTGGCAACACGCATACTGACATACGAGCCACATCCCGGTTGGTCAGTTACTGACTTTAGGTGCCTGTCCAATGCCTTCTTAAAGACACCCTTTATGTATGCTGGGAGGCAGTTGAACAGCCCTGGACCCCTCACACTTACTGTCTTGTCTCTCACTGAGGGAATGTTACATTTCCTGCCGAGTCTTTAACTTACAAAGGAGGTAATTTTCTTGTGTAGGTTTGATACCGATCCCTACCAATACTGATATACACACCTTCACGGGTATATACCAGAATATACACAAAGTATGGTATGAGTATATATTAATTAATACAGGAATAAATTGATAAGTAATTTATAAGATGTTTTAAGTTGAGAAAATTATTCTAAATTCAAGATATAAAGGGAATAATTTATATATAATTGTAATTTATTTCAGGGTTAAATAATTCTTCTGACAGCAGTGAATAATATTAATGGAAAACTGTGATGAATAACAGTGATGAATAACGGTAATGAATAACAGTGATGAATAACGGTAATGAATAACACTAATGAATAACATTAGTGAATAACGGTAATGAATAACAGTGATGAATAACGGTAATGAATAACAGTAGTGAATAACATTAGTGAATAACGGTAATGAATAACAGTGATGAATAACGGTAATGAATAACAGTAGTGAATAACATTAGTGAATAACGGTAATGAATAACAGTGATGAATAACGGTAATGAATAACAGTAGTGAATAACATTAGTGAATAACGGTAATGAATAAATTAATGGATAACGATAATGAATAACAGTGATGAATAACGGTAATGAATAACAGTAGTGAATAACATTAGTGAATAACGGTAATGAATAACATTAATGGATAACGATAATGAATAAGAGTGATGAATAACGGTAATGAATAACAGTAGTGAATAACATTAGTGAATAACGGTAATGAATAAATTAATGGATAACGATAATGAATAACATTAATGAATAACGTTAATGAATAACAGTTATAAATAACAGTAATGAATAACAGTAATGATGAATAGTAATAAATAACATTAATGAAAAACGGTAATGAATAACAGTAATGAATAACAGTAATGAAAAAAGTAATTTATAACAGTAATAAATGAAAGTCATGAATAAATCATGAATAACAGTAATAATAACAGTCATGAATAACAGTAGTGATTAAATTATGAATAACAGTGATGAATAACAGTAATAACACTTATAAATAACACTTACAAATAACTTGAAATTACGTTGGAACTTTCTTTATACTTTCTTTTTTCCAGACACATCAAATATTCCTGGAATAAATCTCAGGAAGAAAGTCCAGGTGTATTTTCTTTCTCTACTCTAATTACACTGCTCTAACTACTCTGTTGAGGGGATAAAATGTCACTGTATCTGACGTCTAGATTGTTAGATAAACCAACAAACCAAAGGAGTGGTCGGAGTTCGAACCTATGGGGAGTTTTACGACTCACTCGCCATAGGTTCAAACCCCACCCGTTCCGTGGTTTGTTTACAGTATTGGTATTACGATTTCATAAGTTCAGAGAATGTGTTGTTTTTCGCGGTTTAATTCACAAGCTAAGAGATGCTATGCACAATAACCCTCACGTAGATGACGTTTCGGTCCGGCTTGGATCATTTGATAGTTGCTAGGTAATGGTCCAAGTCGGACCGAAACGTCTGCATAAGTTTCAGTCTCCTATGTACGGGTTATCTGTATATTGTTCCAGTCACGGTATTGTGATTTTGTATTCTTTAGGATCTGCTATGCTACCTCAACTCGTTTCTAATCCCAGGCCTAAATGAGGTGTACAGTCATCCCCTGGGTTGCGACCCACAACAGTCGACTAGCACCCAGGTACCTATTTACTGTTAGTCGAACCAGGAGAGGTTCATGGCTCAGGTATCCCACTGACGAAGGGAATACGATTACGAAATATTCTGGAACCCACAGACTCACGGATAAACTAATGCCGCATTAAATATTGATTTATGCAAAGGGGCTGAGCACGTTCGGTCGAGGTTCGAGCCTCCGTCCGGTAATAACGAGACGGGCACCCTTCTCTCTAGCAGCTAGTCTTTCCGTGAATGACTGAGGATTGAGCCTTAACCACCCAGAGAGGAAAACCAAATGATATGGATGTACCAGAAACACTTTTCAGTTTGTGTTTCTCGCTATGAAGAGAAAGTGACTTTGTGTTGTGTTGGAGAGAGAGAGAGAGAAAGAGAGAGCGAGAGAGAGAGAGAGAGAGAGAGAGAGAGAGAGAGAGAGAGAGAGAGAGAGAGAGAGAGAGAGAGAGAGAGAGAGAGAGAGAGAGAGAGAGAGAGAGAGAGAGAGAGAGAGAGAGAGAGAGAGAGAGAGAGAGAGAGAGAGAGCCTGACAAAGTACCTTGGACTCCTGCAAGTCTAAAAGTCTTGAAAAACCTTCAGTCTTCGTGATGCCAAGCTTAGGTGGTGTGCAGGCACCCAGCTGCAGGATCGTGGGCGAGCCAGCTGACAGTATCAAAGGCCTGTGTACCATCTGACTCCGACAGTACGTGGAAAAGGCAGATACCAGAGGAGCTGAATATCCTTACCGAGGCTATGTGCTTGAGAACTATCTACTAATATCTCAGTTGTGGACTATCTACTGCTACCTTCCTTGTGAACTATCTACCACTATTTCGGTCGTGGACTATCTACTATTATCTGTATGGCTGAGGAAAGGATTGGAAGGTAGACAGTGGTAGTTGTTAATTTAGTTGTCAGGAAAAAAATCGTGACAAGGTTGTTTGTGGGTTAAAATACGACACTTCGAACACAGTGTGATTTTAACGAGACAACATTTCGCTCTTTGAGTGAAACGTTATCTTACTCCTTGCTTTGCCATACCCTCCTAAGACCCATCCACGGCACTATGGTTGTGGAAGGGGCACTGTTAGACCATATCTTAGGAGACCGAGGTCTAGTATCAACAGCTGATGTAGGTATATTTACCGGCATATAAGGCGCATTCTTTTTCTCACAGTCTTGGAAAATTAGCCTGTGCCTTATATGCTCAAAATCAGGGACTAACGGTGGACTTTGGGTAACGCTATAGCAGTTGTTTACTTACTTTACCTTACAGTTGCTTAGAAACATCTTACATGTCTTACATGCAGGTGCGCCTTATATGCCGGAACACACGGTATTTATTGTGTTGCTGCTACTGATGTTTTTGTCAGGACTCTCACTTGTTTTGGGTCACCGTTATTGTTTAATTTGCATAGCGTAAGATGGTAGGTACTGTTGAAAAGTGGAATAGAATAGCATTTTGGTCAGAGCAGACCGTCGTTATACCCTGTATTTCATTCTGTTTATAGATCTGCTTGGACTTAGACGTGACACATAATAAATAACATAACGCAAGGGATAAAAGAACGTCGACCTTGAAAAATTACGTATATGGAACAAAAGCATTAATTTCAGACGAAAGAATTACAAAAGGAACAAAAGACAAAATATAATTTTTTTCACTCTTTTGCTCTGCAGGAAACGTCATTTATCGGCAGCCAGCAGAGGTCTGCTTACCCGCAGAGGCAGCCCAAGTAACAGGAATCATCAGCATTTTTGTATCACACTACATTCATGTTGCAAATATTCTAAATTTGCATGCAGTATCTAAGACAAGAGTAGATATAAATGTTGATGTACTCCTATTAAGCCCTTTTGCGGCTTAGTTCCGAGGTCCATTGTATATCCAAATGCACAATAAACTAGCCACTGCCATCCACTGGATGGACACGATGCATACAATAAACTAGCAGCTACCATCCACTGGAAGGATATGAGGTGCATAATAAACTAGCCACCACCGTCCATTAGATGGATATTGGGCGCACAATAAACTAGCCACTATCGTCCACTGGAAGGACACGATGCGCACAATAAACTTGCCACTAGCGTCCACTGGATAGACACGGGGTGCGCAATAAACTAGCCACTACCGTCCAAGGGATGGACACGGGTTGCACAATAAACTAGCCACTATCGTCCACTGGATCGACACCGGGTGCGCAATGAACTAGCCACTACCATCCACGGAATGGACACTTGGTGCACAATAAACTAGCCGCATCGGCTGGGAAAAAAATTGAATATAGCTTCATCTCTGTCTCCCTTCCCTCTCACTATGCGACTCTCCTTGTTCCGTTTATCTTCCTTCTTCTCGTCTCCGCATCTGTTCCTCCCAAGGCCCCCGGGGGTGTCCTGGTGACTGTGGTGTCAAGAGGCTGGTGGCCTCGGTCAAGGGTTCTCAAGAGGCGAAGAGGCAGCGATTAGCACAGGCTGTTACTGGTGTCTGGATGGGCTAGTGGAGTGCTGTCTGCTCCTGCTGGAGACCACTTTGTCTGCTGCTAATAGCAACCATGCTGTCTAGCTGCTAGTAACCATGCTGTCTGTACCTGCTAGCAACTATGCTGTCTACTGCTCCTGGCAACCATGCTGCTTGATACTGGCAGCAACCACACTATCTACTACTGCCAGCAACCACACATGTAGAAGTGATGTCACCAGGTGACATGAATATTCAACGAACCATGTTAAATTCACTTTTACTTTTAAGCATTATGAATAAATAACAATACATGTTGCACTATATATATATATATATATATATATATATATATATATATATATATATATATATATATATATATATATATATATATATATATAGATATGTATATATATATATATATATATATATATATATATATATATATATATATATATATATATATATATATATATATATATATATATATATATATATATATATATATATAGACAAAATACATTGACAAAACATTCACAAAAATATGATATATATAGAGGCAGCGATTAGCACAGGCTGTTACTGGTGTCTGGATGGGCTAGTGGAGTGCTGTCTGCTCCTGCTGGAGACCACTTTGTCTGCTGCTAATAGCAACCATGCTGTCTAGCTGCTAGTAACCATGCTGTCTGTACCTGCTAGCAACTATGCTGTCTACTGCTCCTGGCAACCATGCTGCTTGATACTGGCAGCAACCACACTATCTACTACTGCCAGCAACCACACATGTAGAAGTGATGTCACCAGGTGACATGAATATTCAACGAACCATGTTAAATTCACTTTTACTTTTAAGCATTATGAATAAATAACAATACATGTTGCACTATATATATATATATATATATATATATATATATATATATATATATATATATATATATATATATATATATAGATATGTATATATATATATATATATATATATATATATATATATATATATATATATATATATATATATATATATATATATATATATATATATATATATATATATATATATATATATATATATATATATTTTATTTAAAGACAAAATACATTGACAAAACATTCACAAAAATATGATATATATATATATATATATATATATATATATATATATATATATATATATATATTTATATATATATAGTAGGTTGGTAGACAGCAACCACCCAGGGAAGTACTACCGTCCTGCCAGATGACTGTGAAACAAAAACCTGTAATTGTTTTGCATGATGGTAGGATTGCTGGTTTCTTTTTCTGTCTCATAAACACGCTAAGATAACAGGGATATCTTGCTACTCCTACTAACACTTTGGTCACACTTCACAGACACGCACATGCATATATATATATACATACATCTAGGTTTTTCTCCTTTTTCTAAATAGCTCTTGTTCTTTTTTATTTCTTCTATTGTCCATGGGGAAGTGGAAAAGAATCTTTCCTCCGTAAGCCATGCGTGTCGTATGAGGCGACTAAAATGCCGGGAGCAATGGGCTAGTAACCCCTTCTCCTGTATACAATTACTAAAAAAGAGAAGAAGAAAAACTTTATAAAACTGGGTTGCTTAAATGTGCGTGGATGTAGTGCGGATGACAAGAAACAGATGATTGCTGATGTTATGAATGAAAAGAAGTTGGATGTCCTGGCCCTAAGCGAAACAAAGCTGAAGGGGGTAGGAGAGTTTCAGTGGGGGGAAATAAATGGGATTAAATCTGGAGTATCTGAGAGAGTTAGAGCAAAGGAAGGGGTAGCAGTAATGTTAAATGATCAGTTATGGAAGGAGAAAAGAGAATATGAATGTGTAAATTCAAGAATTATGTGGATTAAAGTAAAGGTTGGATGCGAGAAGTGGGTCATAATAAGCGTGTATGCACCTGGAGAAGAGAGGAATGCAGAGGAGAGAGAGAGATTTTGGGAGATGTTAAGTGAATGTATAGGAGCCTTTGAACCAAGTGAGAGAGTAATTGTGGTAGGGGACTTGAATGCTAAAGTAGGAGAAACTTTTAGAGAGGGTGTGGTAGGTAAGTTTGGGGTGCCAGGTGTAAATGATAATGGGAGCCCTTTGATTGAACTTTGTATAGAAAGGGGTTTAGTTATAGGTAATACATATTTTAAGAAAAAGAGGATAAATAAGTATACACGATATGATGTAGGGCGAAATGACAGTAGTTTGTTGGATTATGTATTGGTAGATAAAAGACTGTTGAGTAGACTTCAGGATGTACATGTTTATAGAGGGGCCACAGATATATCAGATCACTTTCTAGTTGTAGCTACACTGAGAGTAAAAGGTAGATGGGATACAAGGAGAATAGAAGCATCAGGGAAGAGAGAGGTGAAGGTTTATAAACTAAAAGAGGAGGCAGTTAGGGTAAGATATAAACAGCTATTGGAGGATAGATGGGCTAATGAGAGCATAGGCAATGGGGTCGAAGAGGTATGGGGTAGGTTTAAAAATGTAGTGTTAGAGTGTTCAGCAGAAGTTTGTGGTTACAGGAAAGTGGGTGCAGGAGGGAAGAGGAGCGATTGGTGGAATGATGATGTAAAGAGAGTAGTAAGGGAGAAAAAGTTAGCATATGAGAAGTTTTTACAAAGTAGAAGTGATGCAAGGAGGGAAGAGTATATGGAGAAAAAGAGAGAGGTTAAGAGAGTGGTGAAGCAATGTAAAAAGAGAGCAAATGAGAGAGTGGGTGAGATGTTATCAACAAATTTTGTTGAAAATAAGAAAAAGTTTTGGAGTGAGATTAACAAGTTAAGAAAGCCTAGAGAACAAATGGATTTGTCAGTTAAAAATAGGAGAGGAGAGTTATTAAATGGAGAGTTAGAGGTATTGGGAAGATGGAAGGAATATTTTGAGGAATTGTTAAATGTTGATGAAGATAGGGAAGCTGTGATTTCGTGTATAGGGCAAGGAGGAATAACATCTTGTAGGAGTGAGGAAGAGCCAGTTGTGAGTGTGGGGGAAGTTCGTGAGGCAGTAGGTAAAATGAAAGGGGGTAAGGCAGCCGGGATTGATGGGATAAAGATAGAAATGTTAAAAGCAGGTGGGGATATAGTTTTGGAGTGGTTGGTGCAATTGTTTAATAAATGTATGGAAGAGGGTAAGGTACCTAGGGATTGGCAGAGAGCATGCATAGTTCCTTTGTATAAAGGCAAAGGGGATAAAAGAGAGTGCAAAAATTATAGGGGGATAAGTCTGTTGAGTGTACCTGGTAAAGTGTATGGTAGAGTTATAATTGAAAGAATTAAGAGTAAGACGGAGAATAGGATAGCAGATGAACAAGGAGGCTTTAGGAAAGGTAGGGGGTGTGTGGACCAGGTGTTTACAGTGAAACATATAAGTGAACAGTATTTAGATAAGGCTAAAGAGGTCTTTGTGGCATTTATGGATTTGGAAAAGGCGTATGACAGGGTGGATAGGGGGGCAATGTGGCAGATGTTGCAAGTGTATGGTGTAGGAGGTAGGTTACTGAAAGCAGTGAAGAGTTTTTACGAGGATAGTGAGGCTCAAGTTAGAGTATGTAGGAAAGAGGGAAATTTTTTCCCAGTAAAAGTAGGCCTTAGACAAGGATGTGTGATGTCACCGTGGTTGTTTAATATATTTATAGATGGGGTTGTAAGAGAAGTAAATGCGAGGGTCTTGGCAAGAGGCGTGGAGTTAAAAGATAAAGAATCACACACAAAGTGGGAGTTGTCACAGCTGCTCTTTGCTGATGACACTGTGCTCTTGGGAGATTCTGAAGAGAAGTTGCAGAGATTGGTGGATGAATTTGGTAGGGTGTGCAAAAGAAGAAAATTAAAGGTGAATACAGGAAAGAGTAAGGTTATGAGGATAACAAAAAGATTAGGTGATGAAAGATTGAATATCAGATTGGAGGGAGAGAGTATGGAGGAGGTGAACGTATTCAGATATTTGGGAGTGGACGTGTCAGCGGATGGGTCTATGAAAGATGAGGTGAATCATAGAATTGATGAGGGAAAAAGAGTGAGTGGTGCACTTAGGAGTCTGTGGAGACAAAGAACTTTGTCCTTGGAGGCAAAGAGGGGAATGTATGAGAGTATAGTTTTACCAACGCTCTTATATGGGTGTGAAGCGTGGGTGATGAATGTTGCAGCGAGGAGAAGGCTGGAGGCAGTGGAGATGTCATGTCTGAGGGCAATGTGTGGTGTGAATATAATGCAGAGAATTCGTAGTTTGGAAGTTAGGAGGAGGTGCGGGATTACCAAAACTGTTGTCCAGAGGGCTGAGGAAGGGTTGTTGAGGTGGTTCGGACATGTAGAGAGAATGGAGCGAAACAGAATGACTTCAAGAGTGTATCAGTCTGTAGTGGAAGGAAGGCGGGGTTGGGGTCGGCCTAGGAAGGGTTGGAGGGAGGGGGGAAAGGAGGTTTTGTGTGCGAGGGGCTTGGACTTCCAGCAGGCATGCTTGAGCGTGTTTGATAGGAGTGAATGGAGACAAATGGTTTTTAATACTTGACGTGCTGTTGGAGTGTGAGCAAAGTAACATTTATGAAGGGATTCAGGGAAACCGGCAGGCCGGACTTGAGTCCTGGAGATGGGAAGTACAGTGCCTGCACTCTGAAGGAGGGGTGTTAATGTTGCAGTTTAAAAACTGTAGTGTAAAGCACCCTTCTGGCAAGACAGTGATGGAGTGAATGATGGTGAAAGTTTTTCTTTTTCGGGCCACCCTGCCTTGGTGGGAATCGGCCGGTGTGATAATATAATATAATATAAAATATAATATATATATATATATATATATATATATATATATATATATATATATATATATATATATATATATATATATATATATATAATAATAATAATTAAACTAATTAGAAATACACTGTTGGCTATATATTTAATAATTTTAATCAATCAGTGTGCTAGTAACTCGTACACGGCCTTTGATACTGCTATTCCCTGTTTTTTTCCCTAACTAGCATTAATATACGGGTGAAATATTTCTAGCAACTAGAACTAGGCACAAAAGTAATAAATCAATCAACATCAATAGAGATACACATGTGTCACCTATGTATCATTCGACATAGGTAGGTACTTGTTTGGGTAATCAGGAATACTATTTATTTTGGGCTATTTCCTGTGTGTTATTTAGACTACTAGTACTTTTACGATACGTTTCTCTTCTGGCGAGCGAAACGTATTACACGTTTCCCAAATTTACAAACATGTCTGTCTTTTTTGGGCGTAACTTTTTTGCTTGTGTTACGTTGGTTTTTCATGCTTGGGTTACCCTGGTTTTTCCTGCTTGGGCTACCCTGGATTTTCATGCTTGGGTTACTCTGGTTTTTCTTGCTTGGGTTACCCTGGTTTTTCCTGCTTGGGTTGCCCTGGTTTTTCCTGCTTCGGTTACCCTGGTTTTTCCTGCTTGGGTTACCCTGGTTTTTCTTGCTTGGGTTACCCTAGTTTTTTCTGCGTGGGTTACGTTGGTTTCCCCTGCTTGGGTTACGTTGCTTTTTCTGCTTGGGTTACGTTGGTTTTTCCCTGCTTGGGTTACGTTGGTTTTTCCCTGCTTGAGTTACGTTGGTTTTTCTGCTTGGGTTACGTTGTTTTTTTCCTGCTTGGGTTACGTTGGTTTTTCCCTGCTTGAGTTACGTTGGTTTTTCTGCTTGGGTTACGTTGTTTTTTTCCTGCTTGGGTTACGTTGGTTTTTCCTGCTTGGGTTACGTTGTTTTTTTCCTGCTTGGGTTACGTTGCTTTTTCTGCTTGGGTTACGTTGGTTTTTCTGCTTGGGTTACGTTGGTTTTTCCTGCTTGGGTTACGTTGATTTTTCTGCTTGGGTTACGTTGGTTTTTCTGCTTGGGTTACGTTGGTTTTTCTGCTTGGGTTACGTTGGTTTTTCTGCTTGGGTTACGTTGGTTTTTCTGCTTGGGTTACGTTGGTTTTTCTGCTTGGGTTACGTTGGTTTTTCTGCTTGGGTTACGTTGGTTTTTCTGCTTGGGTTACGTTGGTTTTTCCCTGCTTGGGTTACGTTGGTTTTTCTGCTTGGGTTACGTTGGTTTTTCTGCTTGGGTTACATTGGTTTTTCTGCTTGGGTTACGTCGGTTTTTCCCTGCTTGGGTTTCGTAGGTCTTCCCTGCTTGGGTTACGTTGGTTTTTCTGCTTGGGTTACGTTGGTTTTTCTGCTTGGGTTACGTTGGTTTTTCTGCTTGGGTTACGTTGGTTTTTCTGCTTGGGTTACGTTGGTTTTCTGCTTGGGTTACGTTGGTTTTTCTGCTTGGGTTACGTTGGTTTTTCCCTGCTTGGGTTACGTTGGTTTTTCTGCTTGGGTTACGTTGGTTTTTCTGCTTGGGTTACGTTGGTTTTTCCCTGCTTGGGTTTCGTAGGTCTTCCCTGCTTGGGTTACATTGGCTTTTCTGCGTGGGTTTCATTGGTTTTTCTGCGTGGGTTACGTTGGTTTTTCCCTGCTTGGGTTTCGTAGGTCTTCCCTGCTTGGGTTACATTGGTTTTTCTGCTTGGGTTACGTTGGTTTTTCTGCTTGGGTTACGTTGGTTTTTCCCTGCTTGGGTTACGTTGGTTTTTCTGCGTGGGTTACGTTGGTTTTTCTGCTTGGGTTACGTTGGTTTCTCTGCTTGGGTTACGTTGGTTTTTCCCTGCTTGGGTTTCGTAGGTCTTTCCTGCTTGGGTTACGTTGGTTTTTCTGCTTGGGTTACGTTGGTCTTCCCTGCTTGGGTTACATTGGTTTTTCTGCGTGGGTTACGTAGGTTTTTCTGGTTGGGTTGTAAAAATCTGATGCAGATCTTGACGTTCCTTGGCGTCACGATGCTACCATCATGTATTAGGTGGGAAAATAGGGGCAAGAAATACGTGACGGATATTGAAGCTTGTGTAAATCCTGGAAAATATTTGCGTTCATAGCGAAGTTAGAAGAGGCGACGAAATGAGAAGTAGATGGCGCGCGAAACAGAGCCAAGACTTTATCAAAGCGATGTTTCGCGCAAGGAAAGCATCAATAGGCGCTTCATTAGGAGCCGTATGAAGAGTTGTGACTTTATAGTGGCTCAGGACGATTTTTTAAAAATTTATTTGTGTTTTTCGTTACCAAGAGGTTTACCAAGAGCTTTATCAAGAGCTTCATCAAGAGCTTCACCAAGAGCTTCATCAAGAGCTTTACCAAGAGCTTCATCAAGAGCTTTACCAAGAGCTTCATCAAGAGCTTTACCAAGAGCTTCATCAAGTGCTTTACCAAGAGCTTCATCAAGAGCTTTACCAAGAGCTTCATCAAGAGCTTTACCAAGAGCTTCATCAAGAGCTTTACCAAGAGCTTCCTCAAGAGCTTTACCAAGAACTCCATCAAGAGCTTTACCAAGAACTCCATTAAGAGCTTTACCAAGAGTTCCATCAAGAGGTTTACCAAGAGCTTTATCAAGAGCTTCATCAAGAGCTTTACCAAGAGCTTCATCAAAAGCTTTACCAAGAGCTTCATCAAGAGCTTTACCAAGAGCTTCATCAAGAGCTTTACCAAGAACTCCAACAAGAGCTTTACCAAGAGCTTATTCAAAAGCTTTACCAAGAGCTTCATCAAGAGCTTTACCAAGAGCTTTATCAAGAGCTTTACCAAGAACTCCAACAAGAGCTTTACCAAGAGCTTATTCAAAAACTTTACCAAGAGCTTCATCAAGAGCTTTACCAAGAGCTTCATCAAGAGCTTTACCAAGAACTTCATCAAGAGCTTTACCAAGAGCTTCATCAAGTGCTTTACCAAGAGCTTCATCAAGAGCTTTACTAAGAGCTTCATCAAGAGCTTTACCAAGAACTTCATCAAGAGCTTTACCAAGAGCTTCATCAAGAGCTTTACCAAGAACTCCATCAAGAGCTTTACCAAGAGCTTCATCAAGAGCTTTACCAAGAACTTCATCAAGAGCTTTACCAAGAACTTCATCAAGAGCTTTACCAAGAGCTTCATCAAGAGCTTTACCAAGAACTCCATCAAGAGCTTTACCAAGAGCTTCATCAAGAGCTTTACCAAGAGCTTTACCAAGAGCTTCATCAAGAGCTTTACCAAGAACTTCATCAAGAGCTTTACCAAGAACTTCATCAAGAGCTTTACCAAGAGCTTTACCAAGAGCTTCATCAAGAGCTTTACCAAGAACTCCATCAAGAGCTTTACCAAGAGCTTCATCAAGAGCTTTACTATGAGCTTTACCAAGAGCTTCATCAAGAGCTTTACCAAGAACTCCATCAAGAGCTTTACCAAGAGCTCCATCAAGACGTTTACCAAGAGCTTCATCAAGAGCTTTACCAAGAGCTCCATCAAGAGGTTTACCAAGAGCTTTACCAAGAGCTTCATCAAGAGCTTTACCAAGAGCTTCATCAAGAGCTTTACCAAGAGCTTCATCAAGAGCTTTACCAATAGCTTCATCAAGAGCTTTACCAAGAGCTTCATCAAGAGCTTTACCAAGAGCTTCATCAAGAGCTTTACCAAGAGCTTCATCAAGAGCTTTACCAAGAGCTTCATCAAGAGCTTTACCAAGAGCTTCATCAAGAGCTTTACCAAGAACTCCATCAAGAGCTTTACCAAGAGCTCCATCAAAAGCTTTACCAAGAGCTTCATCAAGAGCTTTACCAAGAGCTTCATCAAGAGCTTTACCAAGAGCTTTATCAAGAGCTTTACCAAGAACTCCATCAAGAGCTTTACCAAGAGCTCCATCAAAAGCTTTACCAAGAGCTTCATCAAGAGCTTTACCAAGAGCTTCATCAAGAGCTTTACCAAGAACTCCATCAAGAGCTTTACCAAGAGCTTCATCAAGAGCTTTACCAAGAGCTTCATCAAGAGCTTTACCAAGAGCTTCATCAAGAGTTTTACCAAGAACTTCATCAAGAGCTTTACCAAGAGCTTCATCAAGAGCTTTACCAAGAGGTTCATCAAGAGCTTTACCAAGAGCTTCATCAAGAGCTTTACCAAGAGCTTCATCAAGAGTTTTACCAAGAGCTTCATCAAGAGCTTTACCAAGAGCTTCATCAAGAGCTTTACCAAGAGCATCATCAAGAGCTTTACCAAGAGCTTCATCAAGAGCTTTACCAAGAGCTTCATCAAGAGCTTTACCAAGAACTCCATCAAGAGCTTTACCAAGAGCTTCATCAAGAGCTTTACCAAGAGCTTCATCAAGAGTTTTACCAAGAACTTCATCAAGAGCTTTACCAAGAGCTTCATCAAGGAATAAGCTCCGTTATAAAGCTTTCGTCGAGCGAACGTTTTTATAAGTCCAATATTTACCTCATGTGTCCAAGAATGTTGTGTAAGTCACTGCTGTGTAAGTCACTGCTGTGTAAGTCACTGCTGTGTAAGTCACTGCTGTGTAAGTCACTGCTGTGTAAGTCACTGCTGTGTAAGTCACTGCTGTGTAAGTCACTGCTGTGTAAGTCACTGCTGTGTAAGTTACTGCTGTGTAAGTCACTGTTGTGTAAGTCACTGCTGTGTAAGTCACTGCTGTGTAAGTCACTGTTGTGTAAGTCACTTGTGTGTAAGTAAGTCACTGCTGTGTAAGTAAGTCACTGCTGTGTAAGTCACTGCAGTGTAAGTAAGTCACTGCTGTGTAAGTCACTTGTGTGTAAGTCACTGCTGTGTAAGTAAGTCACTGCTGTGTAAGTCACTGCTGTGTAAGTCACTGCTGTGTAAGTAAGTCACTGCTGTGTAAGTCACTGCTGTGTAAGTAAGTCACTGCTGTGTAAGTCACTGCTGTGTAAGTAAGTCACTGCTGTGTAAGTCACTGCTGTGTAAGTCACTGCTGTGTAAGTCACTGCTGTGTAAGTCACTGCTGTGTAAGTCACTGCTGTGTAAGTAAGTCACTGCTGTGTAAGTCACTCCTGTGTAAGTAAGTCACTGCTGTGTAAGTAAGTCACTGCTGTGTAAGTCACTGCTGTGTAAGTAAGTCACTGCTGTGTAAGTCACTGCTGTGTAAGTCACTGCTGTGTAAGTAAGTCACTGCTGTGTAAGTCACTGCTGTGTAAGTCACTGCTGTGTAAGTAAGTCACTGCTGTGTAAGTAAGTCACTGCTGTGTAAGTAAGTCACTGCTGTGTAAGTAAGTCACTGCTGTGTAAGTCACTGCTGTGTAAGTAAGTCACTGCTGTGTAAGTCACTGCTGTGTAAGTCACTGCTGTGTAAGTAAGTCACTGCTGTGTAAGTCACTGCTGTGTACTATCCAGTTAGTTCCTTATATTAACGGATGTGATTGAAACCAACAGGGAGACAGTAACGGTACAACAGGAGGAAATATCTGATGGCAAAGAATATTCACAAACAGGAGGAACTGTCACAATGTCCTGGTGCCAACAAAATTGAAAAACCAAACAGATATAAAACAAACCTCCATTGGAGAGATGTTTCGATCTAACTAGGGTTTTATCTAAGCTAAATGTTACAATGATGCTATCTAGATTGTGAATAAGTGATAATCGACTAGTTGATAAATGAGATACGTGTGTAATATTCCCGTATCCTTATTCTGTGAACGTTTCGCCAGCCTTTGGTTTCTTTAGTCCAATAAAGAGAAGAGTGAAAGACGAGGAGGCGTTTCAGGTAATCCTTCTCATATATATATATGTATGTATATATATATATATATATATATATATATATATATATATATATATATATATATATATATATATATATATATATATATTATATATATATATATATATATATATATATATATATATATATATATATATATATATATATATATATATATATATATATATATATATATATATATATAGGTATATACGTGTATATATATATATATATATTATATATTATTTTTTATTTTTTTATTATCACACCGGCCGATTCCCACCAAGGCAGGGTGGCCCGAAAAAGAAAAACTTTCACCATCATTCACTCCATCACTGTCTTGCCAGAAGGGTGCTTTACACTACAGTTTTTAAACTGCAACATTAACACCCCTCCTTCAGAGTGCAGGCACTGTACTTCCCATCTCCAGAACTCAAGTCCGGCCTGCCGGTTTCCCTGAATCCCTTCATAAATGTTACTTTGCTCACACTCCAACAGCACGTCAAGTATTAAAAACCATTTGTCTCCATTCACTCCTATCAAACACGCTCACGCATGCCTGCTGGAAGTCCAAGCCCCTCGCACACAAAACCTCCTTTACCCCCTCCCTCCAACCCTTCCTAGGCCGACCCCTACCCCGCCTTCCTTCCACTACAGACTGATACACTCTTGAAGTCATTCTGTTTCGCTCCATTCTCTCTACATGTCCGAACCACCTCAACAACCCTTCCTCAGCCCTCTGGACAACAGTTTTGGTAATCCCGCACCTCCTCCTAACTTCCAAACTACGAATTCTCTGCATTATATTCACACCACACATTGCCCTCAGACATGACATCTCCACTGCCTCCAGCCTTCTCCTCGCTGCAACATTCATCACCCACGCTTCACACCCATATAAGAGCGTTGGTAAAACTATACTCTCATACATTCCCCTCTTTGCCTCCAAGGACAAAGTTCTTTGTCTCCACAGACTCCTAAGTGCACCACTCACTCTTTTTCCCTCATCAATTCTATGATTCACCTCATCTTTCATAGACCCATCCGCTGACACGTCCACTCCCAAATATCTGAATACGTTCACCTCCTCCATACTCTCTCCCTCCAATCTGATATTCAATCTTTCATCACCTAATCTTTTTGTTATCCTCATAACCTTACTCTTTCCTGTATTCACCTTTAATTTTCTTCTTTTGCACACCCTACCAAATTCATCCACCAATCTCTGCAACTTCTCTTCAGAATCTCCCAAGAGCACAGTGTCATCAGCAAAGAGCAGCTGTGACAACTCCCACTTTGTGTGTGATTCTTTATCTTTTAACTCCACGCCTCTTGCCAAGACCCTCGCATTTACTTCTCTTACAACCCCATCTATAAATATATTAAACAACCACGGTGACATCACACATCCTTGTCTAAGGCCTACTTTTACTGGGAAAAAATTTCCCTCTTTCCTACATACTCTAACTTGAGCCTCACTATCCTCATAAAAACTCTTCACTGCTTTCAGTAACCTACCTCCTACACCATACACTTGCAACATCTGCCACATTGCCCCCCTATCCACCCTGTCATACGCCTTTTCCAAATCCATAAATGCCACAAAGACCTCTTTAGCCTTATCTAAATACTGTTCACTTATATGTTTCACTGTAAACACCTGGTCCACACACCCCCTACCTTTCCTAAAGCCTCCTTGTTCATCTGCTATCCTATTCTCCGTCTTACTCTTAATTCTTTCAATTATAACTCTACCATACACTTTACCAGGTACACTCAACAGACTTATCCCCCTATAATTTTTGCACTCTCTTTTATCCCCTTTGCCTTTATACAAAGGAACTATGCATGCTCTCTGCCAATCCCTAGGTACCTTACCCTCTTCCATACATTTATTAAATAATTGCACCAACCACTCCAAAACTATATCCCCACCTACTTTTAACATTTCTATCTTTATCCCATCAATCCCGGGTGCCTTACCCCCTTTCATTTTACCTACTGCCTCACGAACTTCCCCCACACTCACAACTGGCTCTTCCTCACTCCTACAAGATGTTATTCCTCCTTGCCCTATACACGAAATCACAGCTTCCCTATCTTCATCAACATTTAACAATTCCTCAAAATATTCCTTCCATCTTCCCAATACCTCTAACTCTCCATTTAATAACTCTCCTCTCCTATTTTTAACTGACAAATCCATTTGTTCTCTAGGCTTTCTTAACTTGTTAATCTCACTCCAAAACTTTTTCTTATTTTCAACAAAATTTGTTGATAACATCTCACCCACTCTCTCATTTGCTCTCTTTTTACATTGCTTCACCACTCTCTTAACTTCTCTCTTTTTCTCCATATACTCTTCCCTCCTTGCATCACTTCTACTTTGTAAAAACTTCTCATATGCTAACTTTTTCTCCCTTACTACTCTCTTTACATCATCATTCCACCAATCGCTCCTCTTCCCTCCTGCACCCACTTTCCTGTAACCACAAACTTCTGCTGAACACTCTAACACTACATTTTTAAACCTACCCCATACCTCTTCGACCCCATTGCCTATGCTCTCATTAGCCCATCTATCCTCCAATAGCTGTTTATATCTTACCCTAACTGCCTCCTCTTTTAGTTTATAAACCTTCACCTCTCTCTTCCCTGATGCTTCTATTCTCCTTGTATCCCATCTACCTTTTACTCTCAGTGTAGCTACAACTAGAAAGTGATCTGATATATCTGTGGCCCCTCTATAAACATGTACATCCTGAAGTCTACTCAACAGTCTTTTATCTACCAATACATAATCCAACAAACTACTGTCATTTCGCCCTACATCATATCGTGTATACTTATTTATCCTCTTTTTCTTAAAATATGTATTACCTATAACTAAACCCCTTTCTATACAAAGTTCAATCAAAGGGCTCCCATTATCATTTACACCTGGCACCCCAAACTTACCTACCACACCCTCTCTAAAAGTTTCTCCTACTTTAGCATTCAGATCCCCCACCACAATTACTCTCTCACTTGGTTCAAAGGCTCCTATACATTCACTTAACATCTCCCAAAATCTCTCTCTCTCCTCTGCATTCCTCTCTTCTCCAGGTGCATACACGCTTATTATGACCCACTTCTCGCATCCAACCTTTACTTTAATCCACATAATTCTTGAATTTACACATTCATATTCTCTTTTCTCCTTCCATAACTGATCATTTAACATTACTGCTACCCCTTCCTTTGCTCTAACTCTCTCAGATACTCCAGATTTAATCCCATTTATTTCCCCCCACTGAAACTCTCCTACCCCCTTCAGCTTTGTTTCGCTTAGGGCCAGGACATCCAACTTCTTTTCATTCATAACATCAGCAATCATCTGTTTCTTGTCATCCGCACTGCATCCACGCACATTTAAGCAACCCAGTTTTATAAAGTTTTTCTTCTTCTCTTTTTTAGTAATTGTATACAGGAGAAGGGGTTACTAGCCCATTGCTCCCGGCATTTTAGTCGCCTCATACGACACGCATGGCTTACGGAGGAAAGATTCTTTTCCACTTCCCCATGGACAATAGAAGAAATAAAAAAGAACAAGAGCTATTTAGAAAAAGGAGAAAAACCTAGATGTATGTATATATATATATGCATGTGCGTGTCTGTGAAGTGTGACCAAAGTGTAAGTAGGAGTAGCAAGATATCCCTGTTATCTTAGCGTGTTTATGAGACAGAAAAAGAAACCAGCAATCCTACCATCATGCAAAACAGTTACAGGTTTTTGTTTCACAGTCATCTGGCAGGACGGTAGTACTTCCCTGGGTGGTTGCTGTCTACCAACCTACTACCTACATATATATACCTACATATATATACATATATATATATATATATATATATATATTATATATATATATATATATAT
>NC_091377.1:668535-678535 GCF_038502225.1 Cherax quadricarinatus
ACTAAATATATTTTAGATTTGTTTACGATAATTTAATACTAAACAAACACAGATAAATATATTTTTTCGTTAGGTTCAGAATGATTTTTGCAAAATTATTGCATACACTAATTTTCACTTGTCCTAGATGGCAAGATGAGCTTTGCTATTTAAGCCAAGATCGCAAGTTCTGCCTATTCGGCACGACATATATATATATATATATATATATATATATATATATATATATATATATATATGTATATATATATATATATATATATATATATATATATATATATATATATATATATATATATATATATATATATATATATATATATATATATATATATATATATATATATATATATGCAAAACAACAACTGTGAAAGAGTACTGAAATTCCAAGCGCTTTCGTGACTACTCACATTGTCAAGTTCCTTGACAATGTGAGTAGTCACGAAAGCGCCTGGAATTTCACTATTCTTACACAGTGATTGTTTTGCATATTTTGATATCACCTGTTTACTGTGATCTTATGGTATATATATGTATATACATATATATATATATATATATATATATATATATATATATATATATATATATATATATATATATATATATATATATATATATATATATATATATATATATATATATATATATATATATATATATATATATATATATATATATATATATATATATATGTAAAGAGGAGAAGGAGAGAAATAGACAGAACACGGAAACGCAGATTAAAAGAGGCGCTACGATCCATAACGAGGTTACATACTAACCATACCACGGGTGGGGATAGAACCCGCGGCCAGAGAGTCTCAAAACTCCAGACCGTCGCGTTAGCCACTAGACCAGCTAGCCACAATAAGATTCGTTCAACTAGGTATATTTCTACACCATAGGAAGGTTAGCATAGGCACCACTGTGACCACAAATGCAAGTTTTTACAGACGAATCTCCAGCTAGCGTGGCCGTGACGAACTCTAGCTCAAGTCCCCTCACTGCCGCCAACATGACTGAACGCGACGGTCTGGAGTTTTGAGACTCTCTGACCGCGGGTTCAAATCCCGCCCATGGAATGGTTTGTTTGCAATCGTGTCATTACGATTTCGTGAGTCATGTTACATACTGAGGGTAAGACAGACAACAGTCAAAACTACCTCTAACCAAGTTACCTTCATTATCTGGATACACTATTTTACCCACCACGACCCCGTGACTCAACACGGTGTCATCACAACATTTTTTCCTCCCTGTCTTCAATGTTTGCAAAGATAAATTCCCCGAGAAGGAACGAAGATACATAGAAGACACGTTCTCTGACCTAACGTTCTCACTGAACATTATCCACTACATTAGAAGGTAATTTTAACCTATCCACACTACTCCCAGGGAATAGTTAACACTGTTAATATTAACATATCTTAAATGATGAAGATTGAGACAGTTATGCAACATATGGGAATCTTTACTGAGGAAACGTTTCGTCACACAGTGGCTTCATCAGTCCATCCAGGCTGAGGGACTGATTACCACAAAGTCCTAAAGTTACTACAATTACTGGGACTTTTTTCGTCCCTGCTTTTGTATAAATAATTGAATAATTCCTTTTTTTGTGAGGTATGGTATTTTGTGAGGAAATCCATCATGATTTTGATTTACAAAAATCCTTCCTTGCTTCAGTATGTTTAAATCAAGTTGAAATTAAGTTAATGTGGAAGAGGTAAATGAAAAGAGAGACAGAGATACATGAAGAGAAAGAGGGAAGAATATTAAAACTGGTAAAATAATTGAACTTTCTCTAAGTTTTCAATTATTTTGAGTGTCACATAAAAGAGGACAAAGTTTTGAGGACAAGAACTGGTTGGGGCCAGGGCGGGCCCGGGCCAGAGCGGCCCCTGGCCAGTGTGGCTCCGGGCCAGGGCAGTCCTGGACCAGCAAAGATAAGATTTACATGCAGCAGTGTAGGGGGACCAAGGCTCTGTGACAACCCCAGACCTCACTGATAACACCAGCACACACACACACACACACACACACACACACACACACACACACACACACACACACACACACACACACACACACACACACACACACACACACACACACACACACACACACACACACACACACACACACAGGTTCTTCTTACCATCATCATTATGATTATTGTTATTATTATTATAATTACTGTTATTATTATTATTATTATTATTATTATTATTATTATTATTATTATTATTATTATTATTATTATTATTATTTATATTATTATTTATATTATTATTTAAATAATAATAATAATAATAATAATAATAATAATAATAATAATAATAATAATAATAATAATAATAATAATAATAATAATAATAATAATAATAATTTCACTCTCAATAAATCTCGTGTGATGTTGTTCGCTAATAAACTAATTATCATCAGTTATCTTTCTAATTATATTGTTACGATTAGTTACTTTACTAATTAAAATAAATAACTTAGAAATACTTTTGCTGTTGCATTTTGGGGGGAGGGGGATGTGATTGTGGGAGCTGTATTGTGTTGTATAATTAGAATGAGAAGTGGTTAAGGCTCAATCCTCTGTCAGCTAAAATCAGTCCATTTTTTTTATCGAGTGAGGTTGTCTTATTTTTGGGATAGAGCCTTTGGAATGGGGTGGGTAATTAGGTTTGATTCGAGGAGGGGGAGAGTGTCTCTAGTTCTCTAGATCTTGAGCTCTTCTGTCTGTCTCTTTCTTTTCCGTTCCCGCCTAGCCTCCCTTCCCGCCCCTCCTAGCCTCTCTCAGTCACTCCTAGCCTCCCTTCCCGCCCCTCCTAGCCTCTCTCAGTCACTCCTAGCCTCCCTCTCCGCCCCTCCTAGCCTCTCTCAGTCACTCCTAGCCTCCCTTCACGCCCCTCCTAGCCTCTCTCAGTCACTCCTAGCCTCCCTTCACGCCCCTCCTAGCCTCTCTCAGTCACTCCTAGCCTCCCTCTCCGCCCCTCCTAGCCTCTCTCAGTCACTCCTAGCCTCCCTTCACGCCCCTCCTAGCCTCTCTCAGTCACTCCTAGCCTCCCTTCCCGCCCCTCCTAGCCTCCCTCCCCGCCCCTCCTAGCCTCTCTCAGTCTTAGCTTTCCTCTGTCGCTCCTAGTCTTCCTCTGACCCTCCTAGCCTCTCTCAAATGCTCCTAGCTTCCCTCCATCCCACCTAGCCTCCCTCCCCACAGCTTCTAGCCTCTCTCAGTCACTCCTAGCCTCCCTCCGTCCCTCCTAGCCTCTCTCAGCCACTCCTAGCTTCCCTCCGTCCCTCCTAGCCTCTCTGTCACTCCTAGCTTCCTACCTAGTCTCTTTCCGTCCCTCCTAGCCTCCTTGCGTTCCTCCTAGCCCCCCTCCGTCCTTCCTAGCCTCCCACCTAGCCTCCCTCCGTCCCTCCTAGCCTCCCATCGCTCCACGTACTCACTATGCGTGGTGTTGACAGGTATCGTCAGCAGCGGTACAGAGGCTGAGAGAGTCAACAAACTCAACTAGAATCTCACCTTTGTTGAGTCACTAGAAAATCCTCAGTGGTTGCACACACTGAGTGAGGTAATAGCTAGGTGCTAATGTGTATAAGTGTGTACTCTCCTATTTGTACTCACCTATTAGTGGTTTCAGGGGCCTAGTCAGAGCCCTTGGCCCTCCCCCTTCCGCTGGTTTCTACCAGGTTCACTCTCTATCTCCTGTCTCCAAGAGCCTTATCGTGTATGTGTGTGTATGCGTGTGTGTGTGTGTGTGTGTGTGTGTGTGTGTGTGTGTGTGTGTGTGTGTGTGTGTATTGAAGACGGCAATTATATAAATTAATACTTAATTTTTATTATTTACATATTAATATAAACTCACAATGTCTGCAGCAGTTACATCATCCACTTATAACCCGCTTTTTCCAATTCTGTTCGAAACGTCTCACTAAAATCAAGCCTCTGGCAAGACAGTGATAGTGTGAATGATGGTAAAAGTTTTTTTTTTTCTTGGGTCACCCTGCCTCGGAGGGAGACGGCCAGCGTGCTATATGCAATTGTCAGCTCCTTGATAATGTGAGAAATTACGAAAGCACTTGGAACCTCACTATTCTTTTTACAGTTGTTGTTTTTCATCTGTGATATCACCTGTTTACTCTGATCTTATCTCATTGTTGCATATATATATATATATATATATATATATATATATATATATATATATATATATATATATATATATATATATATATATATATATATATATATATATATATATATATATATATATATATATATATATATATATATGTCGTGCCGAATAGGCAGAACTTGCGATCTTGGCTTAAATAGCAACGCTCATCTTGCTATATAGGACAAGTGAAAATTTGTGTATGCAATAATTTCTCCAAAATCATTCTGAACCTAACGAAAAAAATATATTTCACTGTGTTTGTTTAGTATTAAATTATTGTAAACAAATCTAAAATATATTTAGTTGGGTTAGGCTAAAATAAATTGCGCTTGTTTTAATAAGGTTAGGTAAGTTTTCTAAGTTCCTTTTGGTGCAAAATTATAAATTTTTACATCAACATCAATGAAAAAATATATCTTTAAACGTATAAGAGAAAATTTTAGAAAGGACTTAATTTTAAATGAGTTCTTGCTAACTGACCAGTTTTACATATTCTGCACGACATATATATATGTATGTATATGTATATATATATATATATATATATATATATATATATATATATATATATATATATATATATATATATATATATATATATATATATATATATATATATATATATATATATATATATATATATATATATACGTGGCACTGTAGATAAAAAAAAAGAAAAAATATCTGATGAAATCCTGAATCGGGAGGATTTTTCTTAGTATAGATAAGAAAAAATTCTAAGGTGTGACAGAGAGAGGCTGATGGTGACACTCTCGACTCTCTTATAAGTTAAGAGTGTAGTGGCCAGCTCTCTAAGTTGTGGTGTGGTGTCCTCTGCAGCCAAAATAGGAGATGTGCCGGGCTCGCTGGAGGTGGTGGGGAAGGTGGTGGACTGGTGGGTTGAGGTGGTAGGTGGACAGTAAGGATTGTCTCCTAGATACGAATATCGTCGAGTTGACAGTGGTGAAGCTGTGATGTAGGTAGTGAGATGAGCTCTTGCTAGGAATACGTTTGGCTCTGTGTAGAGTTTTGTCATGTTTCGCTCTGCATAGAGCTTTTTCTAGTTACGTTTCGCTTTGTGTAGAGCTTTGTCATGTTTCACTCTGTGAAGAGCCTTATCAAGTCATGTTTCGCTCTATGTAGAGCCTCATCACACTTGACAGAGCTCTACAGAGAACGAAACGTTGTCCCAGTAACAGCAACTTCAACAATTTGTTTCTCTGCTTAAAGACACTCTTATAATATCTTTTCTTCCCTGCCTCAGTATGTTGCAGAGAAGTTTGTATCATGACTGGAGGCGCTGTTCCCTGCCACAGTATGTTGCAGAGAAGTTTGTATCATGACTGGAGGTGCTGTTCCCTGCCACAGTATGTTGCAGAGAAGTTTGTATCATGACTGGAGGCGCTGTTCCCTGCCACAGTATGTTGCAGAGAAGTTTGTATCATGACTGGAGGCGCTGTTCCCTGCCTCAGTATGTTGCAGAGAAGTTTGTATCATGACTGGAGGTGCTGTTCCCTGCCTCAGTATGTTACAGAGAAGTTTGTATCATGACTGGAGGTGCTGTTCCCTGCCTCAGTATGTTGCAGAGAAGTTTGTATCATGACTGGAGGTGCTGTTCCCTGCCTCAGTATGTTGCAGAGAAGTTTGTATCATGACTGGAGGTGCTGTTCCCTGCCACAGTATGTTGCAGAGAAGTTTGTATCATGACTGGAGGCGCTGTTCCCTGCCTCAGTATGTTGCAGAGAAGTTTGTATCATGACTGGAGGCGCTGTTCCCTGCCACAGTATGTTGCAGAGAAGTTTGTATCATGACTGGAGGCGCTGTTCCCTGCCTCAGTATGTTGCAGAGAAGTTTGTATCATGACTGGAGGTGCTGTTCCCTGCCTCAGTATGTTGCAGAGAAGTTTGTATCATGACTGGAGGTGCTGTTCCCTGCCTCAGTATGTTGCAGAGAAGTTTGTATCATGACTGGAGGTGCTGTTCCCTGCCTCAGTATGTTGCAGAGAAGTTTGTATCATGATTGGAGGCGCTGTTCCCTGCCTCAGTATGTTGCAGAGAAGTTTGTATCATGATTGGAGGCGCTGTTCCCTGCCTCAGTATGTTGCAGAGAAGTTTGTATCATGACTGGAGGTGCTGTTCCCTGCCTCAGTATGTTGCAGAGAAGTTTGTATCATGACTGGAGGTGCTGTTCCCTGCCTCAGTATGTTGCAGAGAAGTTTGTATCATGATTGGAGGCGCTGTTCCCTGCCTCAGTATGTTGCAGAGAAGTTTGTATCATGACTGGAGGCGCTGTTCCCTGCCTCAGTATGTTGCAGAGAAGTTTGTATCATGATTGGAGGCGCTGTTCCCTGCCTCAGTATGTTGCAGAGAAGTTTGTATCATGATTGGAGGCGCTGTTCCCTGCCTCAGTATGTTGCAGAGAAGTTTGTATCATGACTGGAGGTGCTGTTCCCTGCCTCAGTATGTTGCAGAGAAGTTTGTATCATGACTGGAGGTGCTGTTCCCTGCCTCAGTATGTTGCAGAGAAGTTTGTATCATGATTGGAGGCGCTGTTCCCTGCCTCAGTATGTTGCAGAGAAGTTTGTATCATGACTGGAGGCGCTGTTCCCTGCCTCAGTATGTTGCAGAGAAGTTTGTATCATGATTGGAGGCGCTGTTCCCTGCCTCAGTATGTTGCAGAGAAGTTTGTATCATGATTGGAGGCGCTGTTCCCTGCCTCAGTATGTTGCAGAGAAGTTTGTATCATGACTGGAGGCGCTGTTCCCTGCCTCAGTATGTTGCAGAGAAGTTTGTATCATGATTGGAGGCGCTGTTCCCTGCCTCAGTATGTTGCAGAGAAGTTTGTATCATGACTGGAGGTGCTGTTCCCTGCCTCAGTATGTTGCAGAGAAGTTTGTATCATGATTAGAGGCGCTGTTCCCTGCCTCAGTATGTTGCAGAGAAGTTTGTATCATGGCTGGAGGTGCTGTTCCCTGCCTCAGTATGTTGCAGAGGAGTTTGTATCATGGCTGGAGGTGCTGTTCCCTGCCTCAGTATGTTGCAGAGAAGTTTGTATCATGGCTGGAGGTGCTGTTCCCTGCCTCAGTATGTTGCAGAGAAGTTTGTATCATGGCTGGAGGTGCTGTTCCCTGCCTCAGTATGTTGCAGAGGAGTTTGTATCATGACTGGAGGTGCTGTTCCCTGCCTCAGTATGTTGCAGAGGTGTTTGTATCATGACTGGAGGTGGTGTTCCCTGCCACAGTATGTTGCAGAGGTGTTTGTATCATGACTGGAGGTGCTGTTCCCTGCCTCAGTATGTTGCAGAGGTGTTTGTATCATGACTGGAGGTGGTGTTCCCTGCCACAGTATGTTGCAGAGGTGTTTGTATCATGACTGGAGGTGCTGTTCCCTGCCTCAGTATGTTGCAGAGGTGTTTGTATCATGACTGGAGGTGGTGTTCCCTGCCACAGTATGTTGCAGAGGTGTTTGTATCATGACTGGAGGTGCTGTTCCCTGCCTCAGTATGTTGCAGAGGTGTTTGTATCATGACTGGAGGTGCTGTTCCCTGCCTCAGTATGTTGCAGAGGTGTTTGTATCATGACTGGAGGTGCTGTTCCCTGCCACAGTATGTTGCAGAGGTGTTTGTATCATGACTGGAGGTGCTGTTCCCTGCCTCAGTATGCTGCAGAGAAGTTTGTATCATGGCTGGAGGTGCTGTTCCCTGCCTCAGTATGTTACAGACAAGTTTGTATCATGGCTGGAGGTGCTGTTCCCTGCCTCAGTATGTTACAGACAAGTTTGTATCATGGCTGGAGGTGCTGTTCCCTGCCTCAGTATGTTACAGACAAGTTTGTATCATGGCTGGAGGTGCTGTTCCCTGCCTCAGTATGTTACAGACAAGTTTGTATCATGGCTGGAGGCGACAGCATTTCTAAACCAACTTTCACAGTTTAATATAAGGAAAAAATATCAATTCTTCAGAGTAGAAATCTTGATGTATTTTATTTTAATTGATATAAATATAAATTAATTTATTTTTATTTAGTTATGTAAAGCGTTAAACCCTGCTGGATCTCCTGTGTGTGTGCTGGACAAACATCAGGCATGCGTGAGCGTGTTATGTAGAAGTGAGTGGAAGCAAGTGGTTTTTATGACTTAACGTGCTGTGGGAGTGTGAGCAAGCTAAGATTTATGAAGGGACTCAGGTAAACCTGTTAGACGGACTTGAGTCCTGGAGGTGGGACGTTACACGCACACACAAGAACACGATCAGTGGAGAGGCGGGACCAGGAGCTATAGCTCGACCCCTACAACCACGATTGGGTGAATTAGGTGAGTACACACACACACACTCACACACACACACACACACACACAATTGGAAGTTGAAGATTCAGATGAGTCACAGGGATGTTAGGAAGTATTTCTTCAGTCATGGAGTTGTCAGGAAGTGGGATAGTCTAGCAAGTGACGTAGTGGAGGCAGAAGCCATACTTAGTTTTAAGACGAGGTATGATAAAGCTGACGGAGCAGGGAGAGAGAGGCGGGGCCAGAAGCTGTGAACCGACCCCTGCAACCACAAATAGGTGAGTACACACTCATCACTCACGTAATATACTAAATCATGTAAACTCAAGGATTGGTTTACCACTTTGACTCTTCCCGTCAATCACACAACTCTTTTTTTTTTTTTGCTGTGAAGCACATTACCCACTCTGGAAAATTACGTAATTATAGATTCAGAAAATGCCAGAGTCTAAAACTGCCCTTCTGCCACTTCCAGAACCAATACGTGTGTGTGTACTCACCTAATTGTATTTGCAGGGGTCGATTCATCTCTCCTGGCTCCCGCTCTACACTGGTCGCTACTAGGTCTACTCTCTCTCTGCTCCGTGAGCTTTTTCATATTTGACTCAAGAAATCGTAATGACACGATTGTAAACAAACCATACCCCCGGCCGGGATTGAACCCGCGGTCATAGAGTCTCAAAACTCCAGCCCGTCGCTTTAGCCACTAGGCTAACGCGACGGGCTGGAGGTTTGAGACTCTATGACCGCGGGTTCAATCCCGGCCGGGGGTATGCTTTATCATATTTCTTCTTTAAGCTGTTAATGGATCCTGCTTCCACTGCATCACTCTCCAGATTATTCCACTTCCTAACAACTCTATGGCTGAAGAAATACTTCCCAACATCCCTGTGATTCATCTGAGTCTTCACCTTCCAGTTGTGACCCCTCGTTGCTGTGTCCCATCCACGAAACAGTCTGTCCTTATCCACCTTGTCAATTCCTCTCAGTATTGTATATGTCGTTATGATGTCCCCCCCTATCCTTCCTGTCCGGTGTGTGTGTGTGTGTGTGTGTGTGTGTGTGTGTGTGTGTGTGTGTGTGTGTGTGTGTGTGTGTGTGTGTGTGCGTGTGTGTGTGTGTGTGTGTGTGTGTAAAATTTAGAGTTATCGGTCTCTGAGGATGTCGACGATGGTGGAAACGAACCCTTTTATCGGACTCAGTCAACCAAACCGTGACTCGAATCTGGACACCGATACCGGGTTCGTACCCCATCCTACACACGCATGTTCGTACTAAACAGGGGTCGCGGACCCCTTCCCACCAGCTTATCCCAAATAATGCGCGAAACGTCGTATTCTGCCACTGCATATTTTCTTAAATGAGCCTAAAATTACAACCATTAATGTATGAGAATCCGCAATTCTTTCCAAGGCTCAAAAAGGGCGGCTAGTACTCGAGGAAGCTGAGAAACGCTGGGCTTCAAGGTCTTACGTGGGAGTCAAGACATCTTGCTTCTCTGCTCGTAAAAGCTAGTTCATGTTC
>NC_091377.1:683535-688535 GCF_038502225.1 Cherax quadricarinatus
AACCATTCACTGAAACCATTTACTGAAACCATTCACCGAAACCATTCACTGAAACCATTCACTGAAACCATTCACTGAAACCATTCATTGAAACCATTCACTGAAACCATTCACCGAAACCATTCATTGAAACCATTCACTGAAACCATTTACTGAAACCATTCACCGAAACCATTCACCGAAACCATTCACTGAAACCATTCACCGAAACCATTCATAAAAAATATTGAAAAGATTCAATTAATTTTTTTCCAGCGAAAAGGTGCCAGATAAATTTATTTATCATCAAAACGGCCTAAATGTCTGCAACCAATATAGAGATAAAAGGCTGAATAAATGGCACTGTAATAGTAACATTTCAGCCGTATCAGTGAGCTACGTAACGTGTCAGTAGAATTAAATGTATTTCCCTTTAGATCCAGAAAATATTTCTCGCCTGTCACTCACCTGTGTGTAGGTAAATGATTTACACAGCTTATTTGCTCACGGGAGAGTGTATTGTGTACTGGAGGGGGTGTAATGTGTACTGGAGGGAGTGTATTGTGTACTGGAGGGAGTGTATTGTGTACTGGAGGGAGTGTATTGTGTACTGGAGGGGGTGTATTGTGTACTGGAGGGAGTGTATTGTGTACTGGAGGGAGTGTATTGTGTACCGGAGGGGGTGTATTGTGTATTGGAAGGGGTGTATTGTGTACCGGAGGGGGTGTATTGTGTACTGGAGGGAGTGTATTGTGTATTGGAGGGGGTGTATTGTGTACTGGAGGGAGTGTATTGTGTACTGGAGGGGGTGTATTGTGTACTGGAGGGAGTGTATTGTGTACTGGAGGGAGTGTATTGTGTACTGGAGGGGGTGTATTGTGTACTGGAGGGAGTGTATTGTGTACTGGAGGGAGTGTATTGTGTACTGGAGGGGGGTGCATTGTGTACTGGAGGGGGTGTATTGTGTACTGGAGGGTGTATTGTGTACTGGAGGGGTGTATTGTGTACTGGAGGGTGTATTGGTGTACTGGAGGGGTGTATTGTGTACTGGAGGGTGTATTGTATTGGTGTACTGGAGGGAGTGTATTGTGTACTGGAGGGGAGTGTATTGTGTCTACTGAGGGTGTATTGTGTACTGGAGGGTGTATTGTGTACTGGAGGGGGTGTATTGTGTACTGGAGGGTGTATTGTGTACTGGAGGGAGTGTATTGTGTACTGGAGGGGGTGTATTGTGTACTGGAGGGAGTGTATTGTGTACTGGAGGGGATGTATTGTGTACTGGAGGGGGTGTATTGTGTACTGGAGGGGGTGTATTGTGTACTGGAGGGAGTGTATTGTGTACTGGAGGGGGTGTATTGTGTACTGGAAGGGGTGTATTGTGTACTGGAGGGAGTGTATTGTGTACTGGAGGGGGTGTATTGTGTACTGGAGGGGGTGTATTGTGTACTGGAGGGGGTGTATTGTGTACTGGAGGGAGTGTATTGTGTACTGGAGGGGGTGTATTGTGTACTGGAGGGGATGTATTGTGTACTAGAGGGAGTGTATTGTGTACTGGAGGGGGTGTATTGTGTACTGGAGGGAGTGTATTGTGTACTGGAGGAGGTGTATTGTGTACTCGGAGGTGTATTGTGTACTGGAGGGTGTGATTGTGTACTGGATGGAGTGTATTGTGTACTGGAGGGGGTGTATTGTGTACTGGAGGGGGTGTATTGTGTACTGGAGGGGGTGTATTGTGTACTGGAGGGGAGTGTATGTGTATGACCGGAGGGTGTATTGTGTACCGGAGGGGGTGTGTATTGTGTATGGAAGGGTGTATTAGTGTAGTACCGGAGGGGGTGTATTGTGTACTGGAGGGGGTGTATTGTCTACCGGAGGGGTGTATTGTGTACTGAAGGGGGTGTATTGTGTACTGGAGGGGGTGTATTGTGTACTGGAGGGGTGTATTGTGTACTGGAGGGGGAGTATTGTATACCGGAGGGGTGTATTGTGTACCGGAGGGGGTGTATTGTGTATTGGAAGGGGTGTATTGTGTACTGAAGGGGGTGTATTGTGTGCTTGAGGGGGTGTATTGTGTAATGGAGGGGGTGTATAGTGTACTGGAAGGGGTGTATTTTGTACTGGAGGGGATGTATTGTTTACTGAAGTGGGTATTTTGTGTACTGGAAGGGGTGTATTGTGTACCGGAGTGGGGTGAATTGTGTACAGGAGAGGGTGGAATGGGTGTATTGTGTACGTGAGGAACTGTATTGTGTACTGGAGATGGTCTACAGTGTACAGGAGGGTGTTTACTATGTAGGGGAGGTTGTACTGTGTAAGGGAGGGGGTGTATTGTGTACGAGAAAGGATGTATTGTGTACTGGAGGGGGTGTATTGTGTACGGCAGGGGGTGTATTGTGTACCGGAGGAATGTATTGTGTACCGGAAGAGGTGCATTGTGTTCAGGAGGAGGTGTATTGTGTACCGGAGGGGTGTATTATGTACTGGAGGGGTTGTATTGTATACTGGAGGGGGTGCATTGTGTATCGAAGGAGTGTATTGCATACCGGAGGGGGTGTACTGTGCACCGGAAGGGGTGAATTGTGTACTGGAGGGGTGTATTGTGAATTGGAGGGGGTGTATTGCGTACCGGGGGGTGTATTGTGTACCGGAGGGGGTGTATTGTGTACTGGAGGGGGTGTATTGTGTACTGGAGGGTGTGTGTTGTGTACCGGAGGGGGTGTATTGTGTATGGGAGGGGGTGTATTGTGTACGGGAGGGGCTATATTGTGTACTGGAGGTGTACTGTGTATGGGAGGGTGTGTACTATGTACGGGAGGGTGTACTGTGTACGGCAAGGGGTGTACTTAGCACCTTGAACGAGTGTACTTGCATGGGATGTGAGTGTACTCTGAAGTGGAGAGAGTGTACTGTGTACGGGAAGAGTTAATATGTACATAAGGGGGGCTTAGTGTACACAAGGGAGGGGGGTTATTGTACACGAGGGGGGTTAGTGTACACGAAAGGGGTTAGCGTACATAAGGGTGGGGGTTAGTGTACACAAGGGTGGGGGGTTAGTGTACACGAAGGGGGTTAGTGTACATAAGGGTAGGGTTTAGTGTACACAGGAGTGAGGGGTTAGTGTACACAGGGGTGGGGGTTAGTGTACACAGGGGTGGGGGTAGGGGTTAGTGTACACAGGTGGGGGTGGGGTTAGTGTACACAGGGATGGGGGTTAGTGTACACAGGGGTTAGGGGTTTAGTGTACACAGGGGTGGGGTTAGTGTACACAGGGGTGGGGATTAGTGTACACAGGGGTGGGGGAGTTATACACAGGGGTTGGGGTTTAGTGTACACAGGGGTGGGGTTAGTGTACACAGGGGTAGGGGGTTAGTGTACACAGGGGTAGGGGTTAGTGTACACAGGGGTGGGGGTTAGTGTATACAGGGGTGGGGGTTTAGTGTACATAGGGGTGGGGGCTAGTGTACACAGGGGTGGGGGTTAGTGTACACAGGGATGGGGGTTAGTGTACACAGGTTATTGTGTACACAGGGGTGGGGTTAGTGTACACAGGGAGTAAGGGGTTAGTGTACACAAGGGTGGGGGGTTAGTGTACACAGGCGGGGGGGTTAGTGTACACTGGGGTGGGGGTAAGTGTACACAGGGTCGGGGGTTTAGTGTACACAGTGGAGGGGGGTTAGTGTACACAGGGGTGGAGGTTAGTGTACACTGGGGTGGGGGTAAGTGTACACAGGGCGGGGGTTTAGTGTACACCGGGGGGGGGGGTTAGTATACACAGGGGTGGTGGGTTAGTGTACACAGGGGTGGGGGTTAGTATACACAAGGGTGGGGGTTAGTGTACACAGGAGTGAGGGGTTAGTGTACACAGGGGTGGGGGTTAGTGTACACAGGGGTTGGGGTTTAGTGTACACAGGGGTGGGGGTTAGTGTACACAGGGGTTGGGGGTTAGTGTACAGGGGATGGGGTGGGGTTCGTGTACACAGGGGTGGGGGGATTAGTGTACACAGGGGTGGGGTTTGTGTACACAGGGGTGGGGTTAGTGTACGCAGGGGTGGGGAGGTTAGTGTACACAGGGGTGGGGAGGTTAGTGTACACAGGGGTGGGGGATTAGTGTACACAAGGGTTGGGGTTAGTGTACACAGGGTGGGGATTAGTGTACACAGGGGTGGGGTGGGGGGTTAGTGTACACAGGGGAAATGAGGGTTAGTGTACACAGGGCTGGGGTTAGTGTACACAGGGGTGGGGGAGGTTGTTAGTGTACACAGGGGTGGGGGGTTAGTGTACACAGGGGTGAGGGGTTAGTGTACACATGGGTTGGGGGTTAGTGTACACAAGGGTGGGGGTTAGTGTACACAGGGGTGGGGGGTTAGTGTACACAGGGGTGGGAGGTTAGTGTACACAGGGTTGGGGGTTAGTGTACACAGGGGTGGGAGTTAGTGTACACAAGGGTGGGAGGTTAGTGTACACAGGGGTGGGGTTAGTGTACACAGGGGTGGGGGGTTAGTGTACACAGGGGTGGGGGTTAGTGTACACAGGGGTGGGGGGTTAGTGTACACAGGGGGGATCATCCAGTATTCACTTTGACCAATGACTCATATGGGTTTAGCGCTTCATATCAATTAATAAATCTAATAAAACCAAATATTCTATCCCTGAGCTGTTATTTCCTAGTAATAAAGAGGACGGTAATAAAGAGGACGATTAATAAAGGTAATAAAGTGGACAGGTAATAAAGAGGACGGGTAATGAAGAGAACGAGTTATAAGGAGGATGGGTAATAAAGAGAACGAGTAATTAAGAGGATTGTAATAAAGAGGACGGGTAATAAAGATAACAAAGAGGGCGGGTAATAAAGACGAGGTGTCTCTCTGTGGTGATGATGTGTTTACTCTGATAACAGTGAGTGTGGCAACACTGCCAGATCTTTATATAGAATTATGCTTTGCTGTTGGCACTACTGAGTTTGTTGTGTCAGCAAGTGTCAATATTATGGTGGCAGCCATCTTGGAATGACACACAGTGCC
>NC_091377.1:693535-701035 GCF_038502225.1 Cherax quadricarinatus
GGCAGAGAACACACGAAAATAGGGAGATCAGTCGCAGAGCCAGGAATGAGTATGCACAGGTAAGGAGGGAGGCCCAGCAACAGTATGAAAATGACATAGCATCGAGAATCAAGACTGACCCGAAACTGTTGAATAGCCACATCAGGAGGAAGACAACAGTCAAAGACCAGGTGATCAGATTAAGGACAGAAGGTGGAGAACTCACAAGAAATGATCAGGAGGTATGTGAGGAGCTGAACAGGAGATTTAAGGAAGTTTTTACAGTAGAGACAGGAAGGGCTGTGGGAAGACAGCACAGAAGGGAACATCAAGAGGGAATATACCAACAAGTGTTGGATGACATACGAACAACCGAGGAGGAGGTGAAGAAGCTCCTAAGTGACCTTGACACTTCAAAGGCGATGGGACCGGACAACATCTCCCCATGGGTCCTTAGAGAAGGAGCAGAGATGCTGTGCGTGCCTCTAACCACAATCTTCAACACATTCCTTGAAACTGGGCAACTACCTGAGAAATGGAAGACAGCTAATGTAGTCCCCATATTTAAGAAAGGAAACAGAAACGAGGCGCTAAACTACAGACCTGTGAGTCTGACATGTATTGTGTGCAAAGTCATGGAGAAGATTATCAGGAGGAGAGTGGTCGAACACCTGGGAAGGAACAAGATTATAAATGAAAACCACCATGGGTTCATGGAAGGCAAATCGTGTATCACAAACCTCCTGGAGTTTTATGACAAGGTAACAGAAGTAAGACACGAGAGAGAGGGGTGGGTAGATTGCGTTTTCCTAGACTGCAGGAAGGCCTTTGACACAGTTCCCCACAAGAGATTAGTGCAGAAGCTGGAGGATCAGGCGCATGTAACAGGGAGGGCACTGCAATGGATCAGGGAATACCTGACAGGGAGGCAGCAACGAGTCATGGTACGTGAAGAGGTGTCACAGTGGGCGCCTGTGACGAGCGGGGTCCCACAGGGGTCAGTTCTAGGACCAGTGCTATTTTTGATATATGTGAACGACATGATGGAAGGAATAGACTCTGAAGTGTCCCTGTTCGCAGATGATGTGAAGTTGATGAGAAGAATTAAATCGGATGAGGATGAGGCAGGACTGCAAAGAGACCTGGACAGGCTGGACATGTGGTCCAGTAACTGGCTTCTCGAATTCAATCCAGCCAAATGCAAAGTCATGAAGATTGGGGAGGGGCAAAGAAGACCGCATACAGAGTATAGGCTAGGTGGACAAAGACTACAGACCTCACTCAGGGAGAAAGACCTTGGGGTGACCATAACACCGAGCACATCACCGGAGGCACACATAAACTAAATAACTGCTGCAGCATACGGGCGCCTGGCAAACCTGAGAATAGCGTTCCGATACCTTAATAAGGAATCGTTCAAGACACTGTACACTGTGTATGTTAGGCCCATACTGGAGTATGCAGCACCAGTCTGGAACCCACGCCTGGTCAAGCACGTCAAGAAGTTAGAGAAAGCACAAAGGTTTGCAACAAGGCTAGTCCCAGAGCTCAGGGGAATGTCGTACGAGGAAAGGTTGAGGGAAATCGGACTGACGACACTGGAGGACAGAAGGGTCAGGGGAGACACGATAACGACATACAAGATACTGCGGGGAATAGGCAAGGTGGACAGAGATAGGATGTTCCAGAGAGGGGACACAAGGACAAGGGGTCACAACTGGAAGCTGAAGACTCAGACGAGTCACAGGGACGTTAGGAAGTATTTCTTCAGTCATAGAGTTGTCAGGAAGTGGAATAGCCTAGCAAGTGAAGTAGTGGAGGCAGGAACCATACATAGTTTTAAGAAGAGGTATGATATAGCTAAGGAAGCAGAGAGAGAGAGGACCTAGTAGCGATCAGTGAAGAGGCGGGGCCAGGAGCTGAGTATCGACCCCTGCAACCGCAATTAGGTGAGTACAATTAGGTGAGTACACACACACACACATACACACACACACACACACACACACACACACACACACACACACACACACACACACACACACACACACACAATTTAACCCTGCCGAATGCAAAGTCATGAAGATTGGGGAAGGGCAAAGAAGACCGCAGACACAATATAGTTTAGATGGCCAAAGACTGCAAACCTGACTCAAGGAAAAAGATCTGGGGGTGAGTATAACACCGAGCATATCTCCTGAGGCGCACATCAATCAGATAACTGCTGCAGCATACGGGCGCCTGGCAAACCTACGGATAGCGTTCCGATACCTCAGTAAGGATTCGTTTAAGACTCTGTATACCATTTACGTCAGACCCATACTGGAGTATGCAGCACCAGTTTGGAACCCACACCTAGTCAAGCACGTCAAGAAATTAGAGAAAGTGCTACGGGGATTGTCCTTCGAAGAAAGGTTGAGGGAAATCGGCCTGACGACACTGGAGAACAGGAGGGTCAGGGGAGACATGATAACGACATATAAAATACTGCGCGGAATAGACAAGGTGGACAAAGACGGGATGTTCCAGAGATGGGACACAGACACAAGAGGTCACAATTGGAAGTTGAAGACTCAGATGAATTAAAGGGATGTTAGGAAGTATTTCTTCAGTCATAGAGTAGTCAGGCCGTGGAATAGCCTAGAAAGTGAAGTAGTGGAGGCGGGAACCATACATAGTTTTAAGGCGAGGTATGATAGAGCTCATGGGGCAGGGAGAGAGAGGACCTAGTAGCAATCAGCGAAGAGGCGGGGCCAGGAGCTGTGAATCGACCCCTGCAACCACAAATAGGTGAGTACAAATAGGTGAGTACACACACACACACAAGCACACACACACACACACAACACACAAACACACACACACACAACACACAAACACACAAACACACACACAACACACAAACACACACACACACACACACAACACACACACACAACACACACACAACACACAAACACACACACACACACACACACACAACACACACACAACACACACACAACACACAAACACACACACACCTCCGCCCAACACAAGCATTGCAACAACATCACAAATTTTGCAAGCCTTTTAAATCTGGAATATGTAGTGAGGGTTTTTTATTTTTTTTCGCCTTTGCAATGGAAAAAGAATTTAAAGGCATCACGAAACATTGTTATTCGTTATTTTTTCATCATTGTTATAGCTAGAGGGAGCGTGTAGACAGTTCGTGTGTAATCACTGAGTTACATTTGTGGGGGTCGATTCACGGTTTCTGGCTTCGCCTCTTATTACAAAAACAAATTTTGGTCTATATATATTGAAAGTTTTTCTTTTTCGGGCCACCCTGCCTTGGTGGGAATCGGCCAGTGTGATAATAAAAAAAAAAAAAAATATACTGGTTCCTGTCTTTTTGGGACCCATCATTTTTATTCGTAGAATTATGACTAGTGTTTGCCTCAGTCAGTCGTATTTCACTTGTTTACCACCCCGAGGCTAAATAAGTATTTCCTAACATCAATGCTGCTCCTCTCTATTTCTAGCTTTTAACCTTCGTCTTCCTGCTCCTGTGTCCGGTATTTCAAACGGTGTTTTCCTGTCTGCTTGGTCACAATGACAGTAATGGAGGTTGTTGCCTGGTATTTTTATTCTCCGTCAGCTGAAAGACTGTATGTGGGGAGTAATATGTTGTTTTGCGTGAACTACATGATGCTCTGACTTGTTTGACTCACTCGTGTTGACTCGGCTGCTGTCTTCATGTCTCTGGTGGGAGGACTCAGGGACTGAACACTTCAGTCGAGGTTAAGGGACTGATAGCCTTTAGTTATTGTTATGGGACTTGAATACTTTATATGTCTTCAAGATCAAAAGACTGGAGACCCTGAAATTATCTCTCCTCTTCTCCCGGTGTGAAGGTAGTCTCTCTGTCCGACTACAGAATCCTGCTGCGCAGGAGAAATGTTCCAGCAATAAAGATGTCTTGGTGTAGAACTTATCTTATTCGTCGACTACTACCTGCCTAATTATCGTGCCCCTTTCTTATTTGCTCGTGTTGCTTCTCTTCAGTTTCCTCTCTTTTTGTTGACGCTATTCTATACTTCGTTCTTCCACAATAGGACATCGCAGTGATTCATGTATATTTCTCATTTCTTCCATCTCCGGCCTTCCCTCTCTCTCCAGCTGTCATGTGTTACTTCTTACCATTATGTTGCTGCTGGGTGCACCGATGGATCCTAATCTATTGCAGGTGTTTGGTACACCTCTGTCTTCCAGGTCACGGACCGGGTGGGGCTTGAACCCATTGAAAGTGGGTCCTAAAACTCACAGATCAGTGCGTTAACCACTCAGCTAACCTCCCTATGGTGTATAGATATATACCTAGATGGATGAATCTTATTAGATCCAATTGGCCCAGTGGTTAACGTACTGGCCTGTGAGTTTCAGGACTCACTTGACGTGCGTTCAAACCCCACCAGTTCCCTGAGTTGTTTACGATCGTGTTAGTACGATTTCATGTGTCAGTCTTCCAGAACTGCGTGATCCATGTGCCCCTTACTAGAGAAACTCAGTGTTTTCACAGTGGTGTTGTATACACTCCTCGCTGCCAGCATCAACACTGCGGCCTTATCTATCTCTTCCTTCATTATAATTACTGACTCTTTCAGTGTGTAACAGGCAAATTAGTGCTTTGAGTTCTCGCGTCTGAGAATTTATTCCAAGACCTCTTTGATGAGGCACTATTGCAACTGTTTAACTATGTTGATTGGCTTCATTGCATCTCATTTTTCTGCAAATTCCACAGTTGATAAGTTGTGTCTCTAGTTTACACAAAGGCGCCTTTTTATTTTGTAGACTTCCGCTCGTTCCATGATACAGAAAATGTCTTTTTCACGTAAGGGTGTGCCCTCTTCTGACTATTTTCCCATCCAGTTGACAAAGTCCCGTCTCTACGATGAGGACTAACCTGTTTTTTTTTCAGTCAAATAACATCGAAGTGTTTGGTAGACTTCCTTCCATCGCTGTCGGCTGTGGGAAACAGCTGTGACGTTTCTAAGTATGGGCTACACACACACCTCACACCTCACACATGGGTCTCTCATCGACTTATGGCCACTACATCTCTGGGTTCAGCAAAACATTACCCCATTAAAAGCTTGTAACGATTATTATGTCTTTATTTTCCTGTTTGTTGGCAATAAATTATTTCGTCCACTGCTTCTGTTATTGAACTCTGTTTAGGTTCCATTTCTTGATCAATTACACAGATAATCAAAGTCACTTGTTACTAGAAGGTCAGAGTTGTTGTTCTTTGAAGGTATAAGTTGCTTGTAGTTTAAAGGTCGGAGTCTGTTGTCCTTTGATAGTCGGTGCCACTAAATCTTTCTCACAGGTAACACAGGCTAAATAGTCACTCGAGAACCAAAGAAAACTGGCACACGGGATTTTACCATGCAAAAAAATCATACGGGATTGCACCATGCTGGAATCTACTCCCTTCCATGTGCTGAATGTGATAAAAACTACTTAGAAGAAACTACGTGCAACATCAACACAAGGATACGATATGAGCAGTGTGCCTGCAGGACCCATTGCACCAGCAATGCTTGTTAACCACCTAAACAAGCGCTAGAAGTAGTTAATTTGTTACACTTGTAGCTCTCACCACGGAGGCCTAGGAATGAATTCTCCGCGATGCACAACTCGTTATCAAAGATAATGGTAGACCAAGGAGAGGCCTAGAAGGCGCAGTTAGCTAAACCAAGGGGAGCCTTTAGTATTGCCAAGCAATTATCACAGCTCATCTGACATGAACAGTCACTAGCTCCTGGCCAGGTAATACCCCAACTCACACGCAGCTGAGAGATCCTCATCTCCCGCCCAGAATCCAGACCAGCATCATACGTGCCAACGAATCCTGATTAAGTGACATCCCAGCCAACCACCAATAAACACCAGACCATCACATCGTAATCTCTAATATAACCTGAATTACAAACTTCACCTGACTTTCTACTCGCCATGAGTTCCATCCCCACCCGTGGTATGGTTAGTTTAGGACTATTTATACGTGAGATGTACAACTCTGTATTTAAAAAAATAAGAATCCTTAAGGTCGAAGCTTCTTATTCTTTGTAGTTGGTATTGTTTGTTCTTCGGAGATCAGAGATGTTTGTCGTTTGAAAGGGGGAAAATTGAATTTTCTTGCTTAATTCTACCTATATCCTTCATTCTCCTCAGTTTATTAATTGTCTTTAATCAACTACATTTTCTCTTGCTTCTCTATCTTTCCCTCCAGTCTCTCGTTCTTCCTCCTATCTTCCATCATTTCTTCCCCACCTCGTCATTCACTTTCAGATCTTCCTTCCTTTTCTAATTTCTCCTGCGTCTTCTTGGTCACCCCCTCATCCATCTCCCTTCCCCTCTCCCTAGGTGCCAACATTTCTCTCTCTCTGTCTCTCTCCTTCATCATAAATTCTCCCTCTCCTCCCTCCACCGTGGCCAGAATCTTGTATTAAATAACACGCGACTCCGCCACTCAGAGACGAGTCCCAGATGTTAATGACCATCTGAACTATCTTCCTGATTGCCTGCCTCTGTGTGTGTGCCTGCCAGCCTGTCAGAATGCCAGCCTACCTCTCTGCCAGGGCGCCTGGGTGCCTGCCTGTGAGACTGCACGACAGGTTGCTGACCTGCATAATTGCCAGCCTTCCTGCCTGTCTACAGGCATACCTGTCTCATTACTTGCATGACTGCCTGCCTGTCTGCCAGCCTGTCAGAATGCCAGCCTACCTCTCTGCCAGGGCGCCTGGGTGCCTGCCTGTGAGACTGCACGACAGGTTGCTGACCTGCATAATTGCCAGCCTTCCTGCCTGTCTACAGGCATACCTGTCTCATTACTTGCATGACTGCCTGCCTGTCTGCCAGCCTGTCAGAATGCCAGCCTACCTCTCTGCCAGGGCGCCTGGGTGCCTGCCTGTGAGACTGCACGACAGGTTGCTGACCTGCATAATTGCCAGCCTTCCTGGCTGTCTACAGGCATACCTGTCTCATTACTTGCATGACTGCCTGCCTGTCTGCCAGCCTGTCAGAATTGCCGGCCTACCTCTCTGCCTGGGTGCCTGTCTGTGGGACTGCACGACAGGTTGCTGACCTGCCTAATTACTAGCCTTCTTGCCTGTTTGATTACCTGCTCGACTGCCTGCCTGTCTGTCTGCCTGTCTGCCAGCCTGTCTGCCAGCCTGTCGGGTGAAGGGGTGGCAACATGGCGACAATAAGCGGGGAAAACGGTGATGAAATTTATTTCTTAAAATGAACTCTTGATTGACAGATTTGCTCGAGGTTACGCCTTTAGCGAGAGCGCGCGCGCACGCGTTTGATGCGTGTTACGTGCGTGTTTGATGCATGTTACGTGCGTGTTTGATGCGTGTTACGTGCGTGTTTGATGCATGTTACGTGCGTGTTTGATGCGTGTTACGTGCGTGTTTGGGTTGCGTATACACACACACACACACACACACACACACACACACACACACACAC
>NC_091377.1:708535-716035 GCF_038502225.1 Cherax quadricarinatus
ACCACCACCACCACCACCACCACCTACCACCACCACTACCACCACCACCACCACCTACCACCTGTACCACCACCACCACCATTCCACCTCCACCACCACGCCACCACCACCTACCATTACCACCGCCACATTACCACTCACCACCACCACCACCACCACCACAGTCCACCACCACCTACCACAATACTACCACCACCACCACCACCACTACTACCTACCACCACCACCACCACCACCACCACTGCTACACTACCACTACCATGCCACCACCACCACCTACCACCACCACCAATTACACCACCACCACCACCACTACCACCTCCACACTGACCCACCACCACCACTACCACCACCACCACTACCATTACCACTGTCACCACCACCACCACCATTACCACCACCACCACCACCTACCACCACCACTCCACCACCACTACCACCACCACTACCACCTTACCGTCACCATTACCACCATTCCCACCACCTCCACCACCACCACTACCACCACCACCACTACCACTGCCACCACCACCACCATTACCTACTCCACCACCAACCACCACACCACTGCCCCCTACACCACGCCATCACTGCTTACCACCACCACCACTACCACTGTTACCACTACCACCACTACTACACCACTACCACCACCTACCTACTACCACCGTTACACCTACCTCACCATTACCACCACACCACCTCCACCACCACCACCGTTACTACCACTACCACCACCACCACTACCACTACCACTGTTACCACTACTACACCATTACCACTACCACCACCACCACTACCACTGTCCCACACCACCACCACCACCTACCACTGTTACTACCTACCACCACCACCACCACTACCACTGTACCACCTACCACCTCACCTACCTACCACCTGTTACCACTACCTACCACTACCACCTACCACCACCACCACCTACCACTGTTCACCTACCACCACCACCACCACCACCTACCACCTGTTACACACCACCACCACCACCACCTACCACCTGTTACCACCTACCACCACCACCTACCTACCACCACCTGTTCACTACCACCACCACCACCACACCTACTGTTCACCACCACCACCACCACCTACTACCACCTGTTACTACTCACCTACCATTACCACTACCACTGTTACCACTACCACTGCTTACCACCTACCACCACTACCTACTACCACCTGCCACTACTACTACTATTACTACTACTACTGTTACTACTACTACTGTTACTACTACTACTATTACTACTACTCACAAGAATTACGATGAGAATAACGATGACAATCCTGGAAAAAAATATATAAATACTTAAAAAGTCTCAACAAAAAGGCACAAATCCCCGTCTATAGTAAACACCACGGGGTCAACGCCCCCTTTTTCCCGGTCACAAACCCCACCACTAACCCCCCGCCACCTCATAACAAACATTGAAAGTTGTTACCCAGTATACAATAGCAATTTATTATTATGCAAATGAGGTTCATTGTTTCTGCTTAATTATTCGGTTCAGTTTTTATAGTTGTTAATCAAGTGTATATTTTCTCTATTAAATTTTGTAATAAATAAAAGAATAATTATAGGGAGTAACTTGAATTATTTTCTAGGAAAAGACAACTCTTTCTCTCTCTCTCTCTCTCTCTCTCTCTCTCTCTCTCTCTCTCTCTCTCTCTCTCTCTCTCTCTCTCTCTCTCTCTCTCTCTCTCTCTCTCTCTCTCTCTCTCTCTCTCTCTCTCTCTCTCTCTCTCTCTCTCTCTCTCTCTCTCACTCTCTCTCTCTCTCTCTCGCTGTATCTATATATATATATATATATCTCTATATATATATATATATATATATATATATATATATATATATATATATATATATATGTCGTGCCGAATAGGCAGAACTTGCGATCTTGGCTTAAATAGCAACGCTCATCTTGCCATATAGGACAAGTGAAAATTTGTGTATGCAATAATTTCGCCAAAATCATTCTGAACCTAACGAAAAAAATATATTTCACTCTGTTTGTGTAGTATTAAATTACTGTAAACAAATCTAAAATATATTTAGTTGGGTTAGGCTAAAATAAATTGTTCTTCTTGTAATAAGGTCAGGTAAGTTTTCTAAGATTCTTCTGGTGCAAAATTAAAAATTTTTACATTAACATTAATGAAAAAAATATATCTTTAAACGTATAAGAGAAAAGTTTAGAAAGGATTTAATTTTAAATGAGTTCTTGCTAATTGACCAGTTTTGCATATTCGGCACGACATATATATATATATATATATATATATATATATATATATATATATATATATATATATATATATATATATATATATATATATATAATATATATGTATATATATATATATATATATATATATATATATATATATATATATATATATATATATATATATATATATATATATATATATATATATATATAAATGATACCACGACACATTGTCCCGCCTCAAGAGACCACACAATGTACATGTCACCTTATCCACTTAGCCTTTTCCCTGCGGAAAATTTTAATGAATAAATATACATATAACCAATAAAAATAGAGAGAAAATGGTTAAAATTAATTACAGGGAAAATTTTAACACTTTCCATATATATATTTAACTTCAAACAAAAAACAAAAATAAAAATGAATGACATAAGTAAAGCTGAACATAAATGATATAAAAAAATATTAATTTTCCGGGAGAACAAGTTCTCTGGGGAGACGTCTCTGGGAACGTCTCTGGGGAGACGTCTCTGGGGAGACGTCTCTGGGAACGTCTCTGGGGAGACGTCTCTGGGAACGTCTCTGGGGAGACGTCTCTGGGGAGACGTCTCTGGGAACGTCTCTGGGGAGACGTCTCTGGGGAGACGTCTCTGGGGAGACGTCTCTGGGGAGACGTCTCTGGGGAGACGTCTCTGGGGAGACGTCTCTGGGAACGTCTCTGGGGAGACGTCTCTGGGAACGTCTCTGGGGAGACGTCTCTGGGGAGACGTCTCTGGGGAGACGTCTCTGGGGAGACGTCTCTGGGAACGTCTCTGGGGAGACGTCTCTGGGAACGTCTCTGGGAACGTCTCTGGGAACGTCTCTGGGGAGACGTCTCTGGGGAGACGTCTCTGGGAACGTCTCTGGGGAGACGTCTCTGGGGAGACATCTCTGGGAACGTCTCTGGGGAGACGTCTCTGGGAACGTCTATGGGAACGTCTCTGGGAACGTCTCTGGGGAGACGTCTCTGGGAACGTCTCTGGGAACGTCTCTGGGGAGACGTCTCTGGGAACGTTTCTGGGAATGTCTCTGGGGAGACGTCTGTGGGAACGTCTCTGGGGAGACGTCTCTGGGAACGTTTCTGGGAATGTCTCTGGGGAGGCGTCTCTGGGAACGTCTCTGGGGAGACGTCTCTGGGAACGTTTTTGGGAATGTCTCTGGGGAGACGTCTCTGCGAACGTCTCTGGGGAGACGTCTCTGGGAACGTTTCTGGGAATGTCTCTGGGGAGACGTCTCTGGGAACGTCTCTGGGGAGACGTCTCTGGGAACGTCTCTGGGAACGTCTCTGGGGAGACGTCTCTGGGAACGTCTCTGGGAACGACTCTGGGAATGTCTTTGGGAACGTCTATGGGAATGTCTCTGGGAACGTCTCTGGGAACGTCTCTGGGAACGTTTCTGGGAACGTCTCTGGGAACGTTTCTGGGAACGTCTCTGGGAAAGTTTCTGGGAACGTCTCTGGGAACGTTTCTGGGAACGTCTATGGGAGAGTTTCTGGGAACGTTTCTGGGAACGTTTCTGGGAACGTCTTTGGGAACTTTTCTGGGGAAACGTCTCTGGGAACGTCTCTGGGAATGTCTCTGGGAACGTCTCTGGGAATGTCTCTGGGAACATCTCTGGGAACGTCTCTGGGAACGTTTCTGGGAACGTCTCTGGGAACGTTTCTGGGAATGTCTCTGGGGATACTTCTCTAGGGAGACGTCTCTGAGAACGTCTCTGGGAACGTCTCTGGGAACGTCTCTGGAAATGTCTCTGGGAATGTCTCTGGGAATGTCTCTGGGAACATCTCTGGGAACGTCTCTGGGGATACTTCTCTAGGGAGACGTCTCTGGGAACGTCTCTGGGAACGTCTCTGGGAATGTCTTTGGGAATGTCTCTGGGAACGTCTCTGGGGAGACGTCTCTGGGGAGACGTCTCTGGGAACGTCTCTGGGAACGTTTCTGGGAACATCTCTGGGAACGTTTCTGGGAACGTCTCTGGGGGATACGTCTCTAGGGAGACGTCTTTGGGAACGTCTCTGAGAACGTTTCTGGGAACGTTTTTGGGAGAATTCTCTGGGGAGACGTATTTGGGAACGTCTCTGAGGACGTTTCTGGGAACGTTTTTGGGAGAAGTCTCCTCACTAACAGAACACAGAGAGTAGTCGTCAACAGAGTAAAGTCCGAGGCAGCTACGGTGAAAAGCTCTGTCCCACAAGGCACAGTACTAGCTCCCATCTTGTTCCTCATCCTCATATCCGACATAGACAAGGATGTCAGCCACAGCACCGTGTCTTCCTTTGCAGATGACACCCGAATCTGCATGACAGTGTCTTCCATTGCAGACACTGCAAGGCTCCAGGTGGACATCAACCAAATCTTTCAGTGGGCTGCAGAAAACAATATGAAGTTCAACGATGAGAAATTTCAATTACTCAGATATGGTAAACATGAGGAAATTAAATCTTCATCAGAGTACAAAACAAATTCTGGGCCACAAATAGAGCGAAACACCAACGTCAAAGACCTAGGAGGTGATTATGTCGGAGGATCTCACCTTCAAGGACCATAACATTGTATCAATCGCATCTGCTAGAAAAAATGACAGGATGGATAATGAGAACCTTCAAAACTAGGGAGGCCAAGCCCTCCATGATGACACTCTTCAGGTCACTTGTTCTATCTAGGCTGGAATATTGCTGCACTCAACAGCACCTTTCAAGGCAGGTGAAATTGCCGACCTAGAAAATGTACAGAGAACTTTCACGGCGCGCATAACGGAGAGTAAAACACCTCAATTACTGGGAGCGCTTGAGGTTTCTAAACCTGTATTCCCTGGAACGCAGGAGGGAGAGATACATGATTATATACACCTGGAAAATCCTAGAGGGACTAGTACCAAACTTGTACACGAAAATCACTCACTACGAAAGCAAAAGACTTGGCAGACGATGCACCATCTCCCCCAATGAAAAGCAGGGGTGTCCACTAGCACGTTAAGAGACCATACAATAAGTGTCAGGGGCCCGAGACTGTTCAACTGCCTCCCAGCACACATAAGGGGGATTACCACAGACCCCCTGGCAGTCTTCAAGCTGGCACTGACAAGCACCTAAAGACAGTTCCTGATCAGCCGGGCTGTGGCTCGTACGTTGGTTTGCGTGCAGCCAGCAGCAACAGCCTGGTTGATCAGGCGCTGATCCACCAGGAGGCCTGGTCACAGACCGGGCCGCGGGGGCGTTGACCCCCGAAACTCTCTCCAGGTAAACTCCAGGGGAGACGTCTCTGGGAACGTCTCTGGGGACGTCTTTGACGTTCTCTACAAGGAGACGAAACTACAACAGAGGTGGGGTGTCCAGAACGCTACGATATAACAGCCAGGGTGATGGACTGATAACATCACCGTCACGTCTCTACTGTTTCTGCTGCCTCCTCTGTATTCGGCTGAAGAAGCCTGCTGTGTAGGCGAAACGTTCCGGAATAAAGACACCTAACTGCTGCACATATGTCTTACTTATGAACTTGTTGGTATTGTATACCATTGTCATATTCACATACTATTACTACTACTACTACTACTATAACTACTACTACTACTACTACTACTACTACTACTACTACTATAACTACTACTACTACTACTACTACTATAACTACTACTACTACTACTACCATAACTACCACCTACCTACTACTACACCACTACCATATAACCACACCACTACTACCATAACTACCTACCACTACTACCACTACCACCACCACCTACCACTCCACTCCACTAACCACTAACCTACCTACTACCACTAACCTACCATAACTACTAACCACTACCACATAACCACCACCACCTCCACTACCACTACCACCATAACCACCTACTACTACCACCACTAACCACTCACTCACTACCATAACATACCACCTACCTACCACTACCACCATAATACCACTCACTACTACCACTACCTACTACCACCATCACCACTACCACTACGTGCTACCATAATCACTACTACCACCACCACTACCACTACCACCACTACCACCACCACTACCACCATAACCACCTACCACCACCTACCACCACCACCACTACCATACCATAACCTACCACCTCCACTACCACCACCAATACCACCACACCTACCACCACTATAACCACCACCACCACCACCATAACCACTACCACCACCACTACCACTACCACTGGCACCATTCCACCTCACACCACCACACCTTACACCACCACACCACCACTACACTCACCACCACCACCACCACCACCTCCACCACTACTGTACACACCACCACCACCACCACCATCACCACCACCACCATTCACCACCACCACCACCACCACCACCGTTCACCACCACCACTACCACCGCCACCACCACCACCACCACCACCACCACCACCACCACCTATCACCACCACCACCTACCATTCACCACCACCACCACCACCATACCACCACCACCACTACACCACCACCTGCCACCACCACCACCACCACCATTACACATACTCCACCACCACCACCACCATCCACCACCACCACCACCACCACCACCCACCACCACCACCACCGCCACCACCACCGCCACTGTCATCCACCACCACCACCACCACCACCACCTACCATTACCACCACCACCACTACCACCACCACCATCACTCCACCACCACCACCACCACCATTCACCACCACCATTCATTACTACCATACCACTACACACTTTACCACCACCACCACCACCATTACATTACCACCACCACCATCCACCACCACCACCACCATTACCACCACCACCACCACCACCACCTACCACCACCACCACCGTCACCGTATCCACCACCACCACCACCGCCACCACACCACCGCCACCGTTACCACCACCACCACACCACCACCACACCACCACCACCACCACCACCACCACCACCACCACCACCAACTGCTTCCGTACCACCACCACCCCCACCACCACTCCACCACCACCGTTACCTACCACCACCACCGACTATCCACTACCTACCACCACCATCACTACCTACCTGTTACCACCACCTACCACCACTGTTACCAACACTAACTTGCACCTACCACCACTACCATTCCACCACCTTACCTAACTACTACTACTACTACTACTACTACTACTACTACTACTACTACTACTAATAATAATAATAATAATAATAATAATAATAATAATAATAATAATAATAAT
>NC_091377.1:721035-723535 GCF_038502225.1 Cherax quadricarinatus
AGGCAGTATGAGAGGCAGTTTGAGAAGCAGTATGAGAGGCAAAATGAGAGGAAGTATGAGAGGCAGTATGAGAGACAGTTTGAGAGGCAGCATGAGAGGCAGTATGAGAGGCAGTATGAGAGGCAGTATGAGAGGCAGTATGAGAGACAGTTTGAGAGGCAGTATGAGAGGCAGTATGAGATGCAGTATGAGAGGCAGTATGAGAGGCAATATGAGAGGCAGTATGAGAGGCAGTTTGAGAGGCAGTATGAGAGACAGTATGAGAGGAGGTATGAGAGGCAGTATGAGAGGCAATATGAGAGGCAGTATGAGAGGCAGTATGAGAGGCAGTATGAGAGGCAGCTTGAGAGGCAGCATGAGAGGCAGTATGAGAGGCAGTATGAGAGGCAGTATGAGAGGCAGTATGAGAGGCAGTATGAGAGGCAATATGAGAGGCAGTATGAGAGGCAGTTTGAGAAGCAGTATGAGAGGCAGTTTGAGAGGCAGTATGAGAGGCAGTATGAGAGACAGTTTGAAAGACAGTATGAGAGGCAGTATGAGAGGCAGTATGAGAGGCAGTATGAGAGGCAGTTTGAGAGGCAGTATGAGACGCAGTATGAGAGGCAGTATGAGAGGCAGTATGGGAGGCAGTATGAGACGCAGTATGAGAGGCAGTATAAGAGGCAGTATGAGAGGCAGTATTAGAGGCAATATGAGAGGCAGTATGAGAGGCAGTTTGAGAAGCAGTATGAGAGTCAGAATGAGAGGCAGTATGAGAGGCAGTATGAGAGGCAGTTTGAGAGGCAGCATGAGAGGCAGTATGAGAGGCAGTATGAGAGGCAGTATGAGAGGCAGTATGAGAGACAGTTTGAGAGGCAGTATGAGAGGCAGTATGAGAGGCAGTATGAGAGGCAGTATGAGAGGCAATATGAGAGGCAATATGAGGGGCAGTATGAGAGGCAGTTTGAGAAGCAGTTTGAGAGGCAGTATGAGAGGCAGTATGAGAGGCAGTATGAGAGGCAGTATGAGAGGCATTATGAGAGGCAATATGAGAGGCAGTATGAGAGGCAGTTTGAGAAGCAGTATGAGAGGCAGTATGAGAGGCAGTATGAAAGGCAGTATGAGAGGCAGTATGAGAGGCAATATGAGGGGCAGTATGAGAGGCAGTTTGAGAAGCAGTATGAGAGGCAGTATGAGAGGCAGTATGAGAGGTAGTATGAGAGGCAGTATGAGAAGCAGCATGAGAGACAGTTTGAGAGGCAGTATGAGAGGCATTATGAGAGGCAGTATGAGAGAAAGTTTGAGAGGCAGTATGAGAGGCAGTATGAGAGGCAGTATGAGAGGCAGTATGAGAGGCAGTATGAGAGGCAGTATGAGAGGCAGTTTGAGAAGCAGTATGAGAGGCAGTATGAGAGGCAGTTTGAGAGGCAGTATGAGAGGCAGTATGAGAGGCAGTATGAGAGGCAGTATGAGAGGCAGTATGAGAGGCAGTATGAGAGGCAGCATGAGAGGCAGCATGAGAGGCAGTATGAGAGTCAGTATGAGAGGCAGTATGAGAGGCAGTATGAGAGGCAGTTTGAGAGGCAGTATGAGAGGCAGTATGAGAGGCAGCATGAGAGGCAGTTTGAGAGGCAGTATGAGAGGCAGTTTGAGAGGCAGTATGAGAGGCAGTATGAGAGGCAGTATGAAAGGCAATATGAGAGGCAGTATGAGACAGTATGAGAGGCAGTATGAGAGATAGTATGAGAGGCAGTATGAGAGGCAGTATGAGAGGCAGTATGGGAGGCAATATTAGAGGCAGTATGAGAGGCAGTTTGAGAGGCAGTATGAGAGGCAGTTTGAGAGGCAATATGAGAGGCAGTATGAGAGGCACTATGAGAGAGACTGTATGAGAGGCACAGTACGAAACAGAGAGAGAGAGAGAGAGAGAGAGAGAGAGAGAGAGAGAGAGAGAGAGAGAGAGAGAGAGAGAGAGAGAGAGAGAGAGAGAGAGAGAGAGAGAGAGAGAGAGAGAGTGAGAGAGAGAGAGAGAGACAGTATGAGAGACAACATGAGAGGCACAGTACGAGAAAGAGACAGTATGAGAGACACACTATAAGAGAGACAGTATGAGAGACACACTATAAGAGAGACAGTATGAGAGACACACTATAAGAGAGACAGTATGAGAGACACACTATAAGAGAGACAGTATGAGAGACACACTATAAGAGAGACAGTATGAGAGACACACTATAAGAGAGACAGTATGAGAGACACACTATAAGAGAGACAGTATGAGAGACACACTATAAGAGAGACAGTATGAGAGACACACTATAAGAGACAGTATGAGAGACACACTATAAGAGAGACAGTATGAGAGACACACTATAAGAGAGACAGTATGAGAGACACACTATAAGAGAGACAGTATGAGAGACACACTATAAGAGAGACAGTATGAGAGACACACTATAAGAGAGACAGTATGAGAGACACACTATAAGAGAGACAGTATGAGAGACACACTATAAGAGAG
>NC_091377.1:731035-736035 GCF_038502225.1 Cherax quadricarinatus
TGTATCAGGCAGGTGAGTACAGTATAACATTGTCCTGGTGTTGTGTCAGGCAGGTGAGTACAGTATAACATTGTCCTGGTGTTGTATCAGGCAGGTGAGTACAGTATAACATTGTCCTGGTGTTGTATCCGGTAGATGAGTACAGTATAACATTGTCCTGGTGTTGTATCAGGCAGGTGAGTACAGTATAACATTGTCCTTGTGTTGTATCAGGCAGGTGAGTACAGTATAACATTGTCCTGGTGTTGTATCAGGCAGGCGAGTACAGTATAACATTGTCCTGGTGTTGTATCAGGCAGGTGAGTACAGTATAACATTGTCCTGGTGTTGTATCCGGTAGATGTGTACAGTATAACATTGTCCTGGTGTTGTATCAGGCAGGTGAGTACAGTATAACATTGTCCTGGTGTTGTATCAGGCAGGTGAGTACAGTATAACATTGTCCTGGTGTTGTATCAGGCAGGTGAGTACAGTATAACATTGTCCTGGTGTTGTATCAGGCAGGTGAGTACAGTATAACATTGTCCTGGTGTTGTATCCGGTAGATGAGTACAGTATAACATTGTCCTGGTGTTGTATCAGGCAGGTGAGAACAGTATAACATTGTCCTGGTGTTGTATCAGGCAGGTGAGTACGGTATAATATTGTCCTGGTGTTGTATCAGGCAGGTGAGTACGGTATAACATTGTCCTGGTGTTGTATCAGGCAGGTGAGTACGCTATAACATTGTCCTGGTGTTGTATCAGGCAGGTGAGTACGGTATAACATTGTCCTGGTGTTGTATCAGGCAGGTGAGTACGGTATAACATTGTTCTGGTGTTTATCAGGCAGGTGAGTACGGTATAACATTGTCCTGGTGTTGTATCAGGCAGGTGAGTAAGGTATAACATTGTCTTGGTGTTGTATCCGGCAGATGAGTATAGTGTAACAGTATCCTGGTGTTGTATCCGGCAGATGAGTACAGTATAGCATTGTCCTGGTGTTGTATCAGGCAGGTGAGTACAGTATAACATTGTCCTGGTGTTGTATCAGGCAGGTGAGTACAGTATAACATTGTCCTGGTGTTGTATCAGGCAGGTGAGTACAGTATAACATTGTCCTGGTGTTGTATCAGGCAGGTGAGTACAGTATAACATTGTCCTGGTGTTGTGTCAGGCAGGTGAGTACAGTATAACATTGTCCTGGTGTTGTATCAGGCAGGTGAGTACAGTATAACATTGTCCTGGTGTTGTATCCGGTAGATGAGTACAGTATAACATTGTCCTGGTGTTGTATCAGGCAGGTGAGTACAGTATAACATTGTCCTCGTGTTGTATCAGGCAGGTGAGTACAGTATAACATTGTCCTGGTGTTGTATCAGGCAGGCGAGTACAGTATAACATTGTCCTGGTGTTGTATCAGGCAGGTGAGTACAGTATAACATTGTCCTGGTGTTGTATCCGGTAGATGAGTACAGTATAACATTGTCCTGGTGTTGTATCAGGCAGGTGAGTACAGTATAACATCGTCCTGGTGTTGTATCAGGCAGGTGAGTACAGTATAACATTGTCCTGGTGTTGTATCAGGCAGGTGAGTACAGTATAACATTGTCCTGGTGTTGTATCAGGCAGGTGAGTACAGTATAACATTGTCCTGGTGTTGTATCCGGTAGATGAGTACAGTATAACATTGTCCTGGTGTTGTATCAGGCAGGTGAGAACAGTATAACATTGTCCTTGTGTTGTATCAGGCAGGTGAGTACAGTATAACATTGTCCTGGTGTTGTATCAGGCAGGTGAGTACAGTATAACATTGTCCTGGTGTTGTATCAGGCAGGCGAGTACAGTATAACATTGTCCTGGTGTTGTATCAGGCAGGTGAGTACAGTATAACATTGTCCTGGTGTTGTATCCGGTAGATGAGTACAGTATAACATTGTCCTGGTGTTGTATCAGGCAGGTGAGTACAGTATAGCATTGTCCTGTTGTTGTATCAGGCAAGTGAGTACAGTATAACATTGTCCTAGTGTTGTATCAGGCAGGTGAGTACAGTATAACATTGTCCTGGTGTTGTATCAGGCAAGTGAGTACAGTATAACATTGTCCTAGTGTTGTATCAGGCAGGTGAGTACAGTATAACATTGTCCTTGTGTTGTATCAGGCAGGTGAGTACAGTATAACATTGTCCTGGTGTTGTATCAGGCAGGTGAGTACAGTATAACATTGTCCTGGTGTTGTATCAGGCAGGTGAGTACAGTATAACATTGTCCTGGTGTTGTATCAGGCAGGTGAGTACAGTATAACATTGTCCTGGTGTTGTATCAGGCAGGTGAGTACAGTATAACATTGTCCTGGTGTTGTATCAGGCAGGTGAGTACAGTATAACATTGTCCTGGTGTTGTATCAGGCAGGTGAGTACAGTATAACATTGTCCTGGTGTTGTATCAGGCAGGTGAGTACAGTATAACATTGTCCTAGTGTTGTATCAGGCAGGTGAGTACAGTATAACATTGTCCTGGTGTTGTATCCGGTAGATGAGTACAGTATAACATTGTCCTGGTGTTGTATCCGGCAGATGAGTGCAGTATAACATTGTCCTGGTGTTGTATCCGGTAGATGAGTACAGTATAACATTGTCCTGGTGTTGTATCAGGCAGGTGAGTACAGTATAACATTGTCCTGGTGTTGTATCAGGTAGGTGAGTACAGTATAACATTGTCCTGGTGTTGTATCAGGCAGGTGAGTACAGTATAACATTGTCCTGGTGTTGTATCAGGCAGGTGAGTACAGTATAACATTGTCCTGGTGTTGTATCAGGCAGGTGAGTACAGTATAACATTGTCCTGGTGTTGTATCAGGCAGGTGAGTACAGTATAACATTGTCCTGGTGTTGTATCAGGCAGGTGAGTACAGTATAACATTGTCCTGGTGTTGTATCAGGCAGGTGAGTACAGTATAACATTGTCCTGGTGTTGTATCAGGCAGGTGAGTACAGTATAACATTGTCCTGGTGTTGTATCAGGCAGGTGTCCTGTCCTGGTGTTGTATCAGGCAGGTGAGTACAGTATAACATTGTCCTGGTGTTGTATCAGGCAGGTGAGTACAGTATAACATTGTCCTGGTGTTGTATCAGGCAGGTGAGTACAGTATAACATTGTCCTGGTGTTGTATCAGGCAGGTGAGTACAGTATAACATTGTCCTGGTGTTGTATCCGGTAGATGAGTACAGTATAACATTGTCCTGGTGTTGTATCCGGCAGATGAGTGCAGTATAACATTGTCCTGGTGTTGTATCCGGTAGATGAGTACAGTATAACATTGTCCTGGTGTTGTATCAGGCAGGTGAGTACAGTATAACATTGTCCTGGTGTTGTATCAGGCAGGTGAGTACAGTATAACATTGTCCTGGTGTTGTATCAGGCAGGTGAGTACAGTATAACATTGTCCTAGTGTTGTATCAGGCAGGTGAGTACAGTATAACATTGTCCTGGTGTTGTATCAGGCAGGCGAGTACAGTATAACATTGTCCTGGTGTTGTATCAGGCAGGCGAGTACAGTATAACATTGTCCTGGTGTTGTATCAGGCAGGCGAGTACAGTATAACATTGTCCTGGTGTTGTATCAGGCAGGTGAGTACAGTATAACATTGTCCTGGTGTTGTATCCGGTAGATGAGTACAGTATAACATTGTCCTGGTGTTGTATCAGGCAGGTGAGTACAGTATAACATTGTCCTGGTGTTGTATCAGGCAGGTGAGTACAGTATAACATTGTCCTGGTGTTGTATCAGGCAGGCGAGTACAGTATAACATTGTCCTGGTGTTGTATCCGATAGATGAGTACAGTATCACCCAGAAACTGCATAATCTCACCCAAATTTCATAATAGTATAATTTTTTTTTTCAAAAATAGATGACTATTTCTAAATTAAAAAATTGCAATGGTGTCCGATGTTGTGCTGGATGGAGAGGAAATGGATTGGGAATGGGCGTCGGAATAGGGTTCATTAGGCAATTGTCCTGCCTAAATAGGCACACATTGGTGGCAGTCAGCAGTGCTGATAGGACAACAGCCAACAGCCAGACTGCTGTGTTTTATTAAAACTGGCCAGATATATGATATCCTGTAGAGGTACACACACACACACACACACACACACACACACACACACACACACACACACACACACACACACACAAAGAGACCTGAGAAAGTGCCAGTATGGATTCAAGGAGAAGGAACAGAAGCACTGTGTCAACTCCTCCCCATAAGTAAGGTTCCTTGATGATGGTGAGGGCCTCTTGATCTAGGAAACTGTATCTGTGCTCCAGTTCCCTGAATTAGACCTGAATACCTTCCAGGTCTAATCCTACGGGTTTAGAGCTCCCCCTTGATTATAATAATAGTGTCAACTATTAAGATTTACAAGTCAGTGGGTTAGGGGTACAATTGCCAGAAATATGAAGACAACAATAGGAGACAGGCAGGAAACGTTGAACCACCGAGCATCATCACTGACATGCATACTATGTAAACAAGTCGATGTTTCGGTCCGATTTGGATAATTTTACAAGTTATACTTGTAAATAACTTATAAATGGTCCAGGTCGGGTTATTTGTGTATTGTTCCAGTAATTGTATTGTGCCTTCTTGCTCTTCATACCATGTAAATTAATGGAGAAATATCAGGAAAGTACATGGAAGCATTCGAGCAAGGCGAATACCAGATGATTTGGAAGTCCTCACTATGGATCTCTGCTGAGAGGAACTATCTGATTCTACCTGGAGTATGGACTTTCGTGTATTATCTAGGTGTATGAGTCAAGGATAACAAAACAGAATGCAGTACTTATAGAGATGTAGTTTCAGGACCAATAATCAGCACGGGTTTAAAGATGGGGAATTTTCTGACAAATCCGCTGGATTTCTGTGAGGAAAATAACAGACGTGAGGCGAGAGAGATTGTGGATTAGAAATTCTTGGATCTCCCTCCCTTACTCAACCTCCATCCAACCCACTCTTA
>NC_091377.1:741035-791035 GCF_038502225.1 Cherax quadricarinatus
TGTCTTGTCAGCTATCTTGTCTGTTGTCTTGTCTGCTGTCTTGTCAGCTATCTTGTCAGCTATCTTGTCTGTTGTCTTGTCTGCTGTCTTGTCAGCTATCTTGTCAGCTATCTTGTCTGTTGTCTTGTCAGCTATCTTGTCAGCTATCTTGTCTGTTGTCTTGTCTGCTGTCTTGTCAGCTATCTTGTCAGCTATCTTGTCTGTTGTCTTGTCTGCTGTCTTGTCAGCTATCTTGTCTGTTGTCTTGTCTGCTGTCTTGTCAGCTATCTTGTCTGTTATCTTGTCTGCTGTCTTGTCAGCTATCTTGTCTGTTATCTTGTCTGCTGTCTTGTCAGCTATCTTGTCTGTTATCTTGTCTGCTGTCTTGTCAGCTAACTTGTCTGTTGTCTTGTCTGCTGTCTTGTCAGCTATCTTGTCTGTTATCTTGTCTGCTGTCTTGTCAGCTAACTTGTCTGTTGTCTTGTCTGCTGTCTTGTCAGCTATCTTGACTGTTGTCTTGTCTGTTATCTTGTCTGTTATCTTTTCTGCTGTCTTGTCAGCTATCTTGTCTGTTGTCTTGTCTGCTGTCTTGTCAGCTATCTTGTCAGCTATCTTGTCTGTTGTCTTGTCTGCTGTCTTGTCAGCTATCTTGTCAGCTATCTTGTCTGTTGTCTTGTCAGCTATCTTGTCAGCTATCTTGTCTGTTGTCTTGTCTGCTGTCTTGTCAGCTATCTTGTCAGCTATCTTGTCTGTTGTCTTGTCTGCTGTCTTGTCAGCTATCTTGTCTGTTGTCTTGTCTGCTGTCTTGTCAGCTATCTTGTCTGTTATCTTGTCTGCTGTCTTGTCAGCTATCTTGTCTGTTATCTTGTCTGCTGTCTTGTCAGCTATCTTGTCTGTTATCTTGTCTGCTGTCTTGTCAGCTAACTTGTCTGTTGTCTTGTCTGCTGTCTTGTCAGCTATCTTGTCTGTTATCTTGTCTGCTGTCTTGTCAGCTATCTTGTCTGTTGTCTTGTCTGCTGTCTTGTCAGCTATCTTGTCTGTTATCTTGTCTGCTGTCTTGTCAGCTAACTTGTCTGCTGTCTTGTCAGCTAACTTGCCTGTTGTCTTGTCTGCTGTCTTGTCAGCTATCTTGTCTGTTATCTTGTCTGCTGTCTTGTCAGCTAACTTGTCTGCTGTCTTGTAAGCTAACTTGTCTGTTGTCTTGTCTGCTGTCTTGTCAGCTAACTTGTCTGCTGTCTTGTCAGCTATCTTGTCTGTTATCTTGTCTGCTGTCTTGTCAGCTAACTTGTCTGTTGTCTTGTCTGCTGTCTTGTCAGCTAACTTGTCTGTTGTCTTGTCTGCTGTCTTGTCAGCTATCTTGTCTGTTATCTTGTCTGCTGTCTTGTCAGCTAACTTGTCTGTTATCTTGTCTGCTGTCTTGTCAGCTATCTTGACTGTTGTCTTGTCTGTTATCTTGTGTGTTGTTTTGTCTGGTTTCTTGTCTGTTGTTTTGTCTGTTATCTTGTCTGTTGTTTTGTCTGTTATCTTGTCTGTTGTTTTGTCTGTTATCTTGTCTGCTGTTTTGTCTGGTATCTTGTCTGTTGTTGTGTCTGTTAACTTCTCTGTTGTCTTGTCTGCTGTCTAGTGTGTTATCTTCTGTTATCTTCTCTGTTATCTTCTCTGTTGTCTTGTCTGTTGTCTAGTCTGTTGTCTTGTCTGTTATGTTGTCTGTTATCTTCTGTCGTCTAGTCTGCTGTCCTGTCTGCTGTCTTGTCACCTTTTTTGTCTGCTGTCTTGTCTGCTCTGTGTTTCTATCTGCTTTCCTAAAACTTTCTCTTAAAGCTGTCTTTCATTCTTGCTTCTTTCTTTTGTCGTCCACTTAAAACTTTCTTTTGTTTTTCTCTCTCTTTTGTTTTCCACTTTATTTGTTTTAATTTTTTTCTTTTGTTATTCTGTGCTTTATTTGTATTTTTTTATTAGTAAATTTAAATTTGTTGGATTTCTTAGTTATTCCTATTTTTTTTTGTTTCTGTGTTTGCTTCCATAATTATCTCGTAATTTTAGTATGAGAGGATGAGATAGATAGATAGGTAGATAGATAGATAGATAGATAGATAGATAGATAGATAGATAGATAGATAGACAGATATAGATAGAGACAGGAACAATAATTGGTCAAGAATATGTTGACAAGCGATTTTAACAATTGTTAACTCAGAGACAGCCTCAAAATCACACTGACAGTCTGCCATCCAGTCACATTGACAGTCACACAGACAGCCATACAGTCACACAGATAGTCACACAGTCACACAGATAGCCACCAGTCACACAGTCACATATACAGTCAGCCACACAGTCACACAGACAGTCAGCCACACAGCCACACTGACAGTCAGTCACACAGACAGTCAGCCACACAGACAGTCAGCCACACAGTCACACAGACAGCCACACAGTCACACAAACAGTCCCACAGACAGCCACACAGTCATACAGACAGTCCCACACACAGCCACACAGTCACACACTAGCCACACAGTCACACAGTCAGCCACACAGTCACACAAACAGCCACACAGCCACAGAGACATAGAGTCACACAGTCACACAGACAGTCAGCCACACAGTCACACAGTCAGCCACACAGTCACACAGACAGCCACACAGCCACAAAGACATAGAGCCACACAGTCACACAGACAGCCACACAGTCACACAGACAGTCCCACAGACAGCCACACAGTCATACAGACAGTCCCACACACAGCCACACAGTCACACACTAGCCACACAGTCACACAGACAGTCACACAGTCACACAGACAGCCACACAGCCACAGAGACATAGAGTCACACAGTCACACAGACAGTCAGCCACACAGTCACACAAACAGCCACACAGCCACAGAAACATAGAGTCACACAGTCACACAGACAGTCAGCCACACAGTCAGCCACACAGTCACACAGACAGCCACACAGCCACAAAGACATAGAGCCACACAGTCACACAGACAGTCAGCCACACAGTCACACAGTCAGCCACACAGTCACACAGGCAGCCACACAGTCACACAGACAGCCACACAGCCACAGAGACATAGAGCCACACAGTCACACAGACAGTCAGCCACACAGTCACACAGACAGCCACACAGCCACAGAGACATAGAGTCACACAGCCACACAGACAGTCAGCCACACAGTCACACAGTCAGCCACACAATCACACAGTCAGCCACACAACCACAGAGACATAGAGCCACACAGTCACACAGACAGTCAGCCACACAGTCACACAGTCAGCCACACAGTCACACAGACAGCCACACAACCACAGAGACATAGAGCCACACAGTCACACAGACAGTCAGCCACACAGTCACACAGTCAGCCACACAGTCACACAGACAGCCACACAGCCACAGAGACATAGAGTCACACAGCCACACAGACAGTCAGCCACACAGTCACACAGTCAGCCACACAGTCACACAGACAGCCACACAGCCACAGAGACATAGAGTCACACAGCCACACAGACAGTCAGCCACACAGTCACACAGTCAGCCACACAGCCACAGAGACATAGAGCCACACAGTCACACAGACAGCCACACAGCCACAGAGACATAGAGCCACACAGTCACACAGACAGTCAGCCACACAGTCACACAGACAGCCACAGAGACATAGAGCCACACAGTCACACAGACAGTCAGCCACACAGTCACACAGACAGTCACACAGTCACACAGACAGTCACACAGTCACACAGACAGCTACACAGACAGACAGGACAGGAAAGAGGGCAGTAAATGGAGTAGCAATAAAGCCTAAGAAACAAACTTGCCTCAGTCCAGGTGAACCATTTGTTACCATCGTAGCAACTCTGATACATTTAAACAGATGGACGAAGTTAGTAAACCAGAAGAACAACTATTATATTCAGAGGTTGTGGCAGAGAGAGAGAGAGAGAGAGAGAGAGAGAGAGAGAGAGAGAGAGAGAGAGAGACAGACAGAGAGACAGACAAACAGACAGACAGACAGGCAGACAGAGATCATATGAATGTCAATAAATAAATAAATAAATAATGCTTAATAATAACCCACACATAGAGAGAAACCCAGAAGATAAATTGGTCTAAATATTTCGATCCCCTTCTGGGATCCTCTTCAGCAGATGAGGATCCCAAAAGGGGATCGAAATATACAGGTCCAATTAATCCTCTGAGCTTCTGTCTAATCGTTGATTACCGAATATATATATATGTATATATATATATATATATATATATATATATATATATATATATATATATATATATATATATATATATATATATATATATATATATATATATATATATATATATATATATATATATATATATATATATATATATATATATATATATATATATATATATATATATATATATATATATATATATATATATATATATATATATATATATATATATATTCGGTAATCCACGATTGGACAGCTGGGTCCGGTGCTACTACATAGTTGATCTTGGATTCACTCTGTGACTGGTGCCACCTGTAAAGTTATCTAACAGATCAGCTGCGGAGTGATATCCCCCATAAACAGTCATTAGCCTTGAGTAAAAGTGGTCACCAGATCACAAATTCTCTTGGTTTGCTTTAGATATTAAAGGACGCCAATTGGAATGTCTCTTTGTCTGACGTTTCTAGGTTATCCTAGGTTCTCTACACATATGTGTGATATGTATGATAATCTATGTAACTGTGTGTAGTGTGCTGAAAATATCTAGCCTAGACAGGACTCGCAGCAATGGTTTTAAGTTGGAAAAATTCAGATTCAGGAAGGATATAGGAAAGTACTGGTTTGGTAATAGAGTTGTGGATGAGTGGAACAAACTCCCAAGTACAGTTATAGAGGCCAGAACGTTGTGTAGCTTTAAAAATAGGTTGGATAAATACATGAGTGGATGTGGGTGGGTGTGAGTTGGACCTGATAGCTTGTGCTACCAGGTCGGTTGCCGTGTTCCTCCCTTAAGTCAATGTGAACTGACCTGACTAGGTTGGGTGCATTGGCTTAAGCCGGTAGGAGACTTGGACCTGCCTCGCATGGGCCAGTAGGCCTTCTGCAGTGTTCCTTCGTTCTTATGTTCTTATGTATTTCTGTATACCTGAATAAAGTTACCGGTGATTGAATCTGCCCAATTCCTTAATGGTTGTATAACTGTCAGCTGTCAGCAATATTCCCCTTCACTGACAGCTGGAGAACTTCCTAGTTACCTGGAGAGACAGCATCCTGTCTGGGACACCTCTAATCGCCACTAGCAGTTAAATACTTCATGTCCTGCTGAAGCAAGTAAGGGTGAAGAAGCCATACAGATCTCTTTTAATCTCCACCTTATAGGAAGGGACCCGCCTAAGAGGGTGACAAAGATCATAATACGAGTCTACAAGCCTCTCTAGTGAGGCTCGCACTGCTGTCATCACAGTCTGACTGATCAGAGGTGAGGAGGCTGTGATTTTAGCGGACGTAGATCGAGCCTACACCCTCGCATTACTCATTAAAATTTCGGTAACGTAATTGTCAGGATAAGGACAGGTACACAATTCGCAAGCATTCAAGACTACAGTTCCACAATTCACGGACACGGAATACCTAAGAACATCAAATCACGGACATAGATTGCTTTAGGGCAACAAAGCACTAGGGAAGAAAATCACGGACTCAGAATGTTTTGCAGCAACCATTCACTGACGTAGAATACATTACAGTGACAAATTACGGACATACAATGTTTCAAGACATCAGATCAAGGACATATATATCTTTAGAGCTAAAAATCGACTTAAAATGTCTTAAGACGTTAAATCACTAACACAGAAGGTATAGAACCACAAATCACAGACACAGAAAGCTTTAGAACCAAAAATCACGGACATAGAAGGCTTTAGAACCACAAATCACGGATACTGAAGGCTTTAGAGCCACAAATCACTGACACATAAGGCTTTAGAACCACAAATCACGGACACTTAAGGCTTTAGAGCCACAAATCACGGACACAGAATGCTTTAGAACCACAAATCACGGACACAGAAGGCTTTAGAACCAAAAATCACGGACACTGAAGGCTTTAGAACCACAAATCACGGACACTGAAGGCTTTAGAACCACAAATCACGGACACTGAAGGCTTTAGAACCACAAATCACTGACACAGAAAGCTTTAGAACCACAAATCACGGACACAGAAGGCTTTAGAACCACAAATCACTGACACATAAGGCTTTAGAACCACAAATCACGGACACTTAAGGCTTTAGAGCCACAAATCACGGACACATAAGGCTTTAGAACCACAAATCACGGACACTTAAGGCTTTAGAGCCACAAATCACGGACACAGAATGCTTTAGAAGCACAAATCACGGACACAGAAGGCTTTAGAACCAAAAATCACGGACACTGAAGGCTTTAGAACCACAAATCACTGACACAGAAAGCTTTAGAACCAAAATCACGGACACAGAAGGCTTTAGATCCACAAATCACAGACCAAGAACGTTCTAGAACCACAAATCACGGACACAGAAGGCTTTAGAACCACAAATCACGGACACAGAAGGCTTTAGAACCACATATCACGGACATTGAAGGCTTTAGAACCACAAATCACTGACACAGAAGGCTTTAGAACCACAAATCACGGACACAGAAGGCTTTAGAACCACAAATCACGGACACAGAAGGCTTTAGAACCACAAATCACGGACACAGAAGGCTTTAGAACCACAAATCACGGACACAGAAGACTTTGGAAGCACAAATCACGGACACAGAAGACTTTGGAAGCACAAGTCACGGATCTGAAAGGGTCTTAGGGTCGAGGAAAAATATTACGAGTACATATCATCATAGCCACGTACCACGGACGCTGTACGTGGCCCTAGACTCGCTAAACCCGTGGGTTTACAGTTGAAAGAAGCGACAAATTGCACTAGTAACTCATAAGCTTCTGCCTGGGAAAGGCAAAAGAATTTTTTTTATGTTGATGGGCGTGGGCGTGGGCGTGGGCGTGGGCGTGCGGGTCTGTGGGCGTAATGGGCGTGGTTGTGAGGGTGTTAGTGGGCGTTTGTTGGAGTGAGTGGGTGGTTTGAACATATTAGCATGTGTGTGTGTGTGTGTATGTGTGTGTGTGTGTGTGTGTGTGTGTGTGTGTGTACGTGTGTGTGTGTGTGTGTGTGTGTGTGTGTGTGTGTGTGTGTGTGTGTACTCACCTAATTGTGGTTGCAGGAGTCGAGACTCAGCTCCTGGCCCCGATTCTTCACTGATCGCTACTAGGTCCTCTCTCTCTCTGCTTCCTGAGCTGTGTCATACCTCTTCTTAAAACTATGTATGGTTCCTGCCTCCACTACTTCACTTGCTAGGCTATTCCACTTGCTGACAACTCTATGACTGAAGAAATACTTCCTAAAGTCCCTGTGACTCGTCTGAGTCTTCAGCTTCCAGTTGTGACCCCTTGTCCCTGTGTCCCCTCTCTGGAACATCCTATCTCTGTCCACCTTGTCTATTCCCCGCAGTATCTTGTATGTCGTTATCATGTCTCCCCTGAAACTTCTGTCCTCCAGTGTCGTCAGTCCGATTTCCCTCAACCTTTCCTCGTACGACATTCCCCTGAGCTCTGGGACTAGCCTTGTTGCAAACCTTTGTACTTTCTCTAACTTCTTGACTTGCTTGACCAGGTGTGGGTTCCAGACTGGTGCTGCATACTCCAGTATGGGCCTAACATACACAGTGTACAGTGTCTTGAACGATTCCTTATTAAGGTATCGGAACGCTATTCTCAGGTTTGCCAGGCGCCCGTATGCTGCAGCAGTTATTTGGTTGATGTGTGCCTAAGATGATGTGCTCGGTGTTATGGTCACCCCAAGGTCTTTCTCCCTGAGTGAGGTCTGTAGTCTTTGTCCACCTAGCCTATACTCTGTCTGCGGTCTTCTTTGCCCCTCCCCAATCTTTATGACTTTGCATTTGGCTGGATTGAATTCGAGAAGCCAGTTACTGGACCACATGTCCAGCCTGTCCAGGTCTCTTTGCAGTCCTGCCTCATCCTCATCCGATTTAATTCTTCTCATCAACTTCACATCATCTGCGAACAGGGACACTTCGGAGTCTATTCCTTCCGTCATGTCGTTCACATATATCAAAAATAGCACTGGCCCTAGAACTGACCCCTGTGGGACCCCGCTCGTCACAGGCGCCCACTGTGATACCTCTTCACGTACCATGACTCGTTGCTGCCTCCATGTCAGGTATTCCCTGATCCATTGCAGTGCAATCCCTGTTACATGCGCCTGATCCTCCAGCTTCTGCACTAATCTCTTGTGGGGAACTGTGTCAAAGGCCTTCCTTCAGTCTAGGAAAACGCAATCTACCCACCCATCTCTCTCGTGTCTTACTTCTGTTACCTTGTCATAAAACTCCAGGAGGTTTGTGATACACGATTTGCCTTCCATGAACCCATGCTGGTTTTCATTTATAATCTTGTTCCTTTCCAGGTGTTCGACCACTCTCCTCCTGATAATCTTCTCCATGACTTTGCACACAATACATGTCAGAGTCACAGGTCTGTAGTTTAGCGCCTCGTTTCTGTTTCCTTTCTTAAATATGGGGACTACATTAGCTGTCTTCCATTTCTCAGGTAATTGCCCAGTTTTAGGATGTGTTGAAGATTGTGGTTAGAGGCACGCACAGCATCTCTGCTCCTTCTCTAAGGACCCATGGGGAGATGTTGTCCGGTCCCATCGCCTTTGAGGTGTCAAGGTCACTTGAGCTTCTTCGCCTCCTCCTCGGTTGTTCGTATGTCATTCAACACTTGTTGGTATGTCCCTTCTTGATGTTCCCTTCTGTGCTGTCTTCCCACAGCCCTTCCTGTCTCTACTGTAAAAATTTCCTTAAATCTCCTGTTCAGCTCCTCACATACCTCCTGATCATTTCTTGTGAGTTCTCCACCTTCTGTCCTTAATCTGATCACCTGGTCTTTGACTTTTGTCTTCCTCCTGATGTGGCTATACAACAGTTTCGGGTCAGTCTTGATTCTCGATGCTATGTCATTTTCATACTGTCGCTGGGCCTCCCTCCTTACCTGTGCGTACTCATTCCTGGCTCTGCGAATGATCTCCCTATTTTCGTGTGTTCTCTGCCTTCTGTACTTTTTCCATTCTCTATTGCACTTTGTTTTTGCCTCCTAACACCGTCGGGTAAACCAGGGGCTCGTTCTGGTCTTCCCACTGTTACTGTTGCCCTTGGGAATAAACCTTCCCACTGCCTCCTTGCATTTTGTTGTTACATATTCCATCATTTCATTTACTGGTTTTCCTGCCAGTTCTCTGTCCCACTGGACCTCCCGCAGGAAGTTCTTCAACCCTATGTAGTCCCCTCTTTTATAGTCAGGCTTTTCCCATTCAATTCCTGTTATTCTCTCCACTTGCAGCTCTACTATGTATTCAAAGCACAGAACCACGTGGTCGCTAGCTCATAGGGGACTCTCATACTTGATGTCCTCAATGTCTGAGCTGCCCAGGGTGAACACAAGATCCAATCTTGCTGGTTCATCCTCCCCTCTCACTCTGGTAGTGTCCTTAACATGTTGGTGCTAAGGACACTACCAGAGTGAGAGGGGAGTGTGTGTGTGTGTGTGTGTGTGTGTGTGTGTGTGTGTGTGTGTGTGTGTGTGTGTGAGTGTGTGTGTGTGTGTGTGTGTGTGTGTGTGTGTGTGTGTGTGTGTGTGTGTGTGTGTGTGTGTGTGTGTGTGTGTGTGTGAGTGTGTGTGTGTGTGTGTGTGTGTGTGTGAGTGTGTGTGTGTGTGTGTGTGTGTGTGTGTGTGTGTGTGTGTGTGTGTGTGTGTGTGTGTGTGTGTGTGTGTGTGTGTGTGTGAGTGTTCACTTATTTGTGGTTGCAAGGGTCGGGTCACAGCTCCTGGCTCCACCAGTCATTTACAGGAATTTCATAGCTTTAAAGGAAGTATCATACCTGATCATAAAGCATTGTATGAAATCTGTTTTCACCACTTTCTTATCCACATACTATATATATTTATATATATATATATATATATATATATATATATATATATATATATATATATATATATATATATTGATATACATACATATATATATATATATATATATATATATATATATATATATATATATATATATATATATATATATATATATATATATATATATATATATATATATATATATATATATATATATATATATATATATATTCTTAAATTTATATACTGACAAAAAATTTGTCTTAGAAATTCCAAGGTTAATATGAACGCCTTTAAAAATTAGTAATCATAATTAAGGTTTTTATAATTACTGTGTAACTATTGTTGTTAATTTTACTTAATTGTCATTAACCTTTTCATCATCCCTTCATCTCCCACTCTTGACTCCCTCTCTCTTCCCACTCTTGACTCCCTCTCTCTTCCCACTCTTGACTCCCTCTCTCTTCCCACTCTCGTCTCCCTCTCTCTTCCCACTCTTGACTCCCTCTCTCTTCCCACTCTCGTCTCCCTCTCTCTTCCCACTCTTGACTCCCTCTCTCTTCCCACTCTTGACTCCCTCTCTCTTCCCACTCTTCACTCCCTCTCTCTTCCCACTCTTCACTCCCTCTCTCTTCCCACTCTTGACTCCCTCTCTCTCTTCCCACTCTTGACTCCCTCTCTCTTCCCACTCTTGACTCCCTCTCTCTTCCCACTCTTCACTCCCTCTCTCTTCCCACTCTTGACTCCCTCTCTCTTCCCACTCTTGACTCCCTCTCTCTTCCCACTCTTCACTCCATCTCTCTTCCCACTCTTGACTCCCTCTCTCTTCTCACTCTTCACTCCCTCTCTCTTCCCACTCTTGACTCCCTCTCTCTCTTCCCACTCTAGACTCCCTCTCTCTCTTCCCACTCTTGACTCCCTCTCTCTCTTCCCACTCTTGACTCTCTCTCTCTTCCCACTCTTGACTCCCTCTCTCACTTCCCACTCTTGACTCCCTCTCTCTCTTCCCACTCTTGACTCCCTCTCTCTTCCCACTCTTGACTCCCTCTCTCTTCCCACTCTTGACTCCCTCTCTCTTCCCACTCTTGACTCCCTCTCTCTCTTCCCACTCTTGGCTCCCTCTCTCTTTTCCCACTCTTGACTCTCTCTCTCTCTTCCCACTCTTGACTCCCTCTCTCTCTTCCCACTCTTGACTCCCTCTCTCTTCCCACACTTGACTCCCTCTCTCTCTTCCCACTCTTGGCTCCCTCTCTCTTTTCCCACTCTTGACTCCCTCTCTCTCTTCCCACTCTTGACTCCCTCTCTCTCTTCTCATTCTTGACTCCCTCTCCCTCTTCCCACTCTTGACTCCCTCTCTCTCTTCTCACTCTTGACTCCCTCTCTCTTCCCACTCTTGACTCCCTCTCTCTTCCCACTCTTGACTCCCTCTCTCTTCCCACTCTTGACTCCCTCTCTCTTCCCACTCTTGACTCCCTCTCTCTCTTCCCACTCATGACTCCCTCTCTCTTCCCACTCTTGACTCCCTCTCTCTTCCCACTCTTGACTCCCTCTCTCTTCCCACTCTTGACTCTCTCTCTCTTCCTACTCTTGACTCCCTCTCTCTTCCCACTCTTGACTCCGTCTCTCTTCCTACTCTTGGCTCCCTCTCTCTTCTCACTCTTGACTCGATCTCTCTCTTCCCACTCTTGACTCCCTCTCTCTTCCCACTCTTGACTCCCTCTCTCTTCCCACTCTTGACTCCCTCTCTCTCTTCCCACTCATGACTCCCTCTCTCTTCCAACTCTTGACTCCCTCTCTCTTCCCACTCTTGACTCCCTCTCTCTTCCCACTCTTGACTCCCTCTCTCTTCCCACTCTTGACTCCCTCTCTCTTCCCACTCTTGACTCCCTCTCTCTTCCCACTCTTGACTCCCTCTTTCTCTTCCCACTCTTGACTCCCTCTCTCTCTTCCCACTCATGACTCCCTCTCTCTCTTCCCACTCTTGAGTCCCTCTCTCTCTTCCCACTCTTGACTCCCTCTCTCTCTTCCCACTCATGACTCCCTCTCTCTTCCCACTCTTGACTCCCTCTCTCTTCCCACTCTTGACTCCCTCTCTCTTCCCACTCTTGACTCCCTCTCTCTTCCCACTCTTGACTCCCTCTCTCTTCCCACTCTTGACTCCCTCTCTCTTCCCACTCTTGACTTCCTCTCTCTTCCCACTCTTGACTCCCTCCCTCTCTCTCTTCCCACTCTTGACTCCCTCTCTCTCTTCCCACTCTTGACTCCCTCTCTCTCTTCCCACTCTTGACTCCCTCTCTCTTCCCACTCTTCACTCCCTCTCGCTTCCCACTCTTCACTTTTTCTCTCTTCCCACTCTTCACTCTCTCTCTCTTCCAATCTTCACTCCCTCTCTCTTCCCACTCATCACTCCCTCTCTCTCTTCCCACTCTTCACTCCCTCTCTCTTCCCACTCTTCACTCCCTCTCTCTTCCCACTCTTCACTCCCTCTCTCTTCCAATCTTCACTCCCTCTCTCTTCCCACTCATCACTCCCTCTCTCTCTTCTCACTCTTGACTCCCTCTCTCGTCCCACTCTTGACTCCCTCTCTCTCTTCCCACTCTTCACTCCCTCTCTCTTCCCACTCTTCACTCCCTCTCTCTCTTCCCACTCTTCACTCCCTCTCTCTTCCCAATTTTTTTTTTTTTTTTTTTTTTTTTTGTACACAGGGTTTGACAAGGTTAAGGATCCCTAGCTTTATTGACAAGCTATTTACAGGTTAAGGATTCCTAACTTTATTGGCAAGCTAAGAGCTGTTACCTACATCAGCTCATTTGAAAGCTTGTTTCACGCTGTCCTCGAAGTGGATCCAAGTGTGGTATTTTGACAATATTGGCCTTGTACATAACAGTAAGGCCACCCACATCCCTCCTATGTTGAAGGCTCTGCTGAAATAACAGATCTATCCAGGATGGGTCCAGGCGAGAGATGAGACGTCTTGCTCTGTTCTCTACTCTGTCAAGCAGTCGCAGATGAGAGGGGGGGGGCAGGCAAACCAAGAAAGTGGAGCATACTCAAGGTGTGAGCGTACTTGTACCTCGTACAGGATCTTGCAACCCCTACTGTCAAGCAGATGCGAGATACGGCGAAGTGCTGTAAGCTTCCTGGCTGCCTTGTTTGCAAGATTTACAACATGGTTCTTCATGGTTAGTTTGGAGTCAAATTTCACCCCAAGGATATCAACTTCTTCTCCAGGTGCCAACACCCTCCCATTCATCCTTACTACTGCACCAGCATTACCATCATGGTGCCTAGAAACGATCATCATTTGCGTTTTCTCAGGTGCAAATGTTACTTGCCATCTATTTCCCCAAGCTGATATAGCTCTCAGCTGGTGATTGATGTAGCTTAGAGCAGCTGGCATTTCTTCTCTTGGATAAGTGAATGTCAGTGTACAGTCGTATGCATATGCATGTGATTCTGGGATGAGATGAAGAAGGTCATTGAAGTAGACATTCCATAACAATGGACCCAGCACGCTTCCTTGTGGATCACTTGCCCCAATAGGATGTCTTGCTGATTCCGTTCCATTGAGAACTACACTTAGAGATCTACCATGAAGGTAATCACTGAGGAGACGTAGCGTAGAGCCTGCAATTCCCAGTGCTTGAAGTTTTGCTAAGAGGCCCTGGTGCCACACCCGGTCGAAATCGCCAGCAATGTCCAGTGCTACTACACAGCTGACTTTGGATTCATCCAGTGACTGGTGCCACTTAGTGGAGAGGTTTAACAATAGATCAGCAGCAGAGTAACCTTTCCTGAAGCCATATTGACGATCACAAAGTAGTGAGTGGTAGTCAAAAAACTCTGTCATTTGTCTTGAGATTATTGTCTCAAGGATCTTACTAGTGATTGACAGGAGTGACACTGGTCTGTAGTTGCTGATTTCTGCTCTGCTCTTCTTTTTGTGAACAGGGACTACATTTGCCTCTTTCCATAGAGAGGGCCATTTACACTGTACTAGGCAGTGCTGAAAGATGCGAGTTAGAGGTGCTGCTAGCTGGTCTGCACATCTCAACAATCTTGGGCTCAACTTGTCTGGGCCCACAGCCTTTTCTTGGTCAAGCGATTTAAGAAGGAAATGCACCTCCTCCTGCCTTATAGTCACCACTGACAGTTTTGATACAGTTCTTGCAGCTAGCCAAGGAGGGTCCCTTGCTGGATCAGCAACTTGCATTTTGGTAGCAAAGTGTTCAGCAAAGAGGTCCGCCTTCTCTTGACTACTAGTAGAGGTGGTCCCATCCTGTCGATTTAGAGGTGGAATAAGTTCATCAGGCATTTAACCTTGTCTGTCCTTGACCAGGGACCACCAGGTTTTGGAGCCTACCCTACCTGATGCTAGATTTCTTTTAGTGTCCACCTCCCATTTAGCAATGGCCCACTTTTGAACATCACCCATATCCCTCTCTCTTCCCACTCTTAACTCCCTCTCTCTCTTCCCACTCTTCACTCCCTCTCTCTTCCCACTCTTGACTCTCTCTCTCTCTTCCCACTCTTCACTCCCTCTCTCTTCCCAGTCAACTAACTCACGAGAGACATACAATTCGTTTCTTTGTTTACATTGGTTTGTGGGGGATGATGTGAAGCTTTGAGGTTATACACACACACACACACACACACTCACACACACACACACACACACACACACATACACATACACAACTGTGACCTAGTAGAGGCCGGTGAAGAGGGAGCCAGGAGCTGTGAATCGACCCCTCCAACCACATCTAGGTGAGTACACACACTCACACACAACGTGTCCACATATCACATACACACACACGTGTTCTCATAACACAAGCAAGTGTCCTTTTAACACAGACACGTGAAATTGTAAGTGTATTACTTTTCCTAGTACAATAACAATAACAACAACAACAACTACTACTACTACTACTACCACCACTACTGCGACAAATAATAATAATAACGATGTCAACTTGACACCTGACTGTGATGGATTACTCAACACGCCAAACTATATATATATATATATATATATATATATATATATATATATATATATATATATATATATATATATATATATATATAATGATAAAAGTCAAAGTTGAGGATCTGCAACACTTAGTCAGCAGTGCAACACATGGTTTAATTAAGTGTTGGAATCCCAAAGCACACAGTTTAAATTAAAGAAATGACTGTAAAACGAGACATTTACCAGAATTAGAAAGGAAGGAAGAAGTCCTGGGGTTGGTCACATTATGGACTTCATTTGCGTGGCTTTTGCATAAGGAGAAACACACCAGCAGTGTATGTAGCATGTAGACAGCAGAATATACCGGCATGTTGGTAAGAAATTAACTAATTGCCACAATACCGTGACTGGAACAATCCACAAATAAATAGAAAATATCTTTTAAATGATCCAAGTTGGAGCGAAAGGTCGTCATAAGTTTTTCTCTTCTATGTGCGGGTTATTTGTGTATAGATAAGTAAGACACATGTGTAACAGTTAGGTATGTTTATTCCTGAACGTTTCGCCCTCACGCTACCCTAGTATACATGGAAAGCGTTTAGGAACAAAGATACCTAACTACTGCACATATGTCTTACTTACCAACATGTACATAGGAACAGTAAACATCGACTTCTACAAGGAAATTCTCACTAAACATCCTCGTAGGTCACCTTTACTGAGAGCTTTTCCCAGGTGGCAAAAGCTCTGGTTCCACACGGTGAGGGTCCGGGCTCGATTCCCGGCGAAGGGGTGGAAACATCGGACGTGTTTCCTTACACCGGTTGTCTAAGTTCACCCATCAATAATAAAGGGTACCTGGGTGTTAGTCGACTGGTGTGGGTCGCATCCTGGGACACTGACCTAAATTGCCCTCCACTGCATAACAAGCGGCTTTCTACCCTTTATCATTTCGAAATCCAGGTATTTAAAGGTCTCAAGGTCTCATAACCCAGACTTTTATCAGGAAAGGTATTTTAATCGTGTGGTTTAGTGGTATTTAAAGCACTCAAGGTCTCATAACCCAGACTTTTATCAGGGAAGGTATTTTAATCGTGTGGTTTAGTGGTATTTAAAGGACTCAAGGTCTCATAACCCAGACTTTTATCAGGAAAGGTATTTTAATCGTGTGGTTTAGTGGTATTTAAAGGACTCAAGGTCTCATAACCCAGACTTTTATCAGGGAAGGTATTTTAATCGTGTGGTTTAGTGGTATTTAAAGGTCTCAAGGTCTCATAACCCAGACTTTTATCAGGAAAGGTATTTTAATCGTGTGGTTTAGTGGTATTTAAAGGACTCAAGGTCTCATAACCCAGACTTTTATCAGGGAAGGTATTTTAATCGTGTGGTTTAGTGTCGCTTTTATTGCATAAAACGCAAACGCATCATGAGAATTGGTTTCATTTATTCGTGAGTTAAGAGGAAGGTCCAGGAGCTGTAGCTTAATCTCACAAACCTGAATAGGTAATGACACACGCTTAACAGTTTATAGGGAAAGGCCATAAACCCATGTTTGTACCTTGGGATGCGAACCTAAACAGCCACCTAATACCCAGGTACCTAATATCCAGGTACCTAATACCCAGGTACCTAATACCCAGGTACCTAATACCCAGGTACCTAATACCCAGGTACCTAATACCCAGGTACCTAATACCCAGGTATCTAATACCCAGGTACCTAATACCCAGGTACATAATACCCAGGTACCTAATACCCAGGTACCTAATACCCAGGTACCTAATACCCAGGTACCTAATACCCAGGTACCTAATACCCAGGTACCTAATACCCAGGTACCTAATACCCAGGTACCTAATACCCAGGTACCTAATACCCAGATACCTATTTACCGTTGTGTGAACAGGGAAGCAGGTGTAAAGAAACATATGCAAAGTCTTCACCCGTCCCAGAAATGAGCCCAGTTACTTCAGTTGTGAGCCGACAAGGTTACTATACACACAGACACACACTCCACACGCAAGCCACGACACCACAATCACGACATAACAGTGTAAATTGCTCACTAACTTTATAAGATTAGACGCTAAAAAAGATTATTTTCCTAACTTTTCCCAACTATTAAAATTGTCATCAGAGACATTGTAAAGTCTGTGTGTGTGTGTGTGTGTGTGTGTGTGTGTGTGTGTGTGTGTGTGTGTACTCACCTATTTGTACTCACCTATTTGTGGTTGCAGGGGTCGAGTCCTAGCTCCTGGCCCCGCCTCTTCACCGGTTGCTACTAGACCCTATCTCTCCCCGCTCCATGAGCTTTATCAAACCTCGTCTTAAAACTGTGTATGGTTCCTGCCTCCACTACGTCATTTTCTAGGCTATTCCACTGCCTTACAACTCTATGACTGAAGAAATACTTCCTACTATCTCTCTGACTCATTTGTGTCTTCAACTTCCAATTGTGGCCTCTTGTTTCTGTGTCCCCTCCCTGTGTGTGTGTGTGTGTGTGTGTGTGTGTGTGTGTGTGTGTGTTAGTTACCATTTGGTCCTAGGCACATGTCGATTAGACACTTGGCTTGTTGTATGTGCATGCATATGTGTGTGTGTGTATGTGTGTGTGTGTGTGTGTGTGTGTGTGTGTGTGTGTGTGTGTGTGTGTGTGTGTGTGTGTGTGTGTGTGTGTGTGTGTGTGTGTGTGTGTGTGTGTGTGTGTCTGTGTGTGTGTGTCTGTGTGTGTGTGTGTGTGTGTGAGTGTGTGTGTGTGTGTGTGTGTGTGTGTGTGTGTGTGTGTGTGTGTGTGTGTCTGTGTGTGTGTGTGTGTGTGTGTGTGTGTGTGTGTGTGTGTGTGTGTGTGTGTGTGTGTGTGTGTGTGTGTGTGTGTGTGTGTGTGTGTGTGTGTGTGTGTGTGTGTGTGTGTGTGTGTGTGTGTGTGTGTGTGTGTGTCTGTGTGTGTGTGTCTGTGTGTGTGTGTCTGTGTGTGTGTGTGTGTGTGTGTGTGTGTGTGTGTGTGTGTGTGTGTCTGTGTGTGTGTGTGTGTGTGTGTGTGTGTGTATGTGTGAGTGTATGTGTGTGTGTGTGTGTGTGTGTGTGTGTGTGTGTGTGTGTGTGTGTGTGTGTGTCTGTGTGTGTGTGTGTGTGTGTGTCTGTGTGTGTGTGTGTGTGTGTGTGTGTGTGTGTGTGTGTGTGTGTGTGTGTGTGTGTGTGTGTGTCTGTGTGTGTGTGTATGTGTGTGTGTGTGTATGTGTGTGTGTCTGTGTGTGTGTGTGTGTGTGTATGTGTGTGTGTGTGTGTGTGTGTGTGTGTGTGTGTGTGTGAGTGTGTGTGTGTGTGTGTGTGTGTGTGTGTGGACCTGCCCTCCCTCTCCCAGTATCGACTTCCTCTTTCTATTGTTCTCTTATAGACTTTTACTAATAAAATATCACCCCAAGTCTCGAAATTTACTCCGAATATTTTAGCTTTAAAAACTTTTTATCCCCTTTGTATTTTTGGAAAGTTCCGCGTTGCCTTTTAAGTGTATTACAATTTATTTGTAACTCTGCCAGAGAATATTCAATGAGATTACCCCAGGCTCTCTTACGAGAGTTTATCTCAAATATGAACATTTTCTCGTGTACAGACATCCTCTTGGTTGCTTTTCCTCAATATTCCTGCAATAAATGCAACAAATAAGGTTTCTTGTAGCAACTGTGTGTTCGTGATATTGTGGTCTGTACTTGGAGATTATTGTTTTCGAGGATTTTATTGAGGTCTGTGCTGGGGGACCGTACTTGTTCGTTATTTTGTAGTGGCCAATGCTGTTGGGTTAGTATTGTTTGGTGCTATGTTGGACACAAGTGCAACTAATGTAACATTTTATTGTGGCAACGTTTTGCTCTCCAGGAGCATGGTCGAAGCTCCTGGAGAGCGAAACGTTCCAACAGTAAAATGTCTCATTAGTTGCACTTGCGTCCTTTTACCAAACATATTATCGGTAATTTTACCAACATTATTATACCCTATATCCCGATGATCACTCTAATATATCACGTTTTCTAACTTCAAAGAATAATTTAGTCTGACCCCCAGCATTCTTGACTGATAAATTGACACAAAGCATGTACGCCCTGAGTACTCTTTCAACTTCACACATTAGGCCACGAATATATCTAAATGAATCTCACACTTGCAGAGCGCTTGTTCAGTTGATTCTTGCCTGATTCTATTGCTTTTCACTCTTACACCAGTAGCCAGTAGCTTGTTACATTCAGCTATAAATTTGTTTGCAAGAAAAATTTTTTGCATATGTACAAAGGAGGATGACAAAGATGATCCCATGTATCAGAAATCTTCCCTATGAGGATAGACTGAGGGCCCTGAATCTGCACTCTCTAGAAAGGCGTAGAATTAGGGGGGATATGATCGAGGTGTATAAATGGAAAACAGGAATAAATAAAGGGGATGTAAATAGTGTGCTGAAAATTTCCAGCCAAGACAGGACTCGCAGCAATGGTTTCAAGTTGGAAAAATTCAGATTCAGAAAGGATATAGGAAAGCACTGGTTTGGTAATAGAGTTGTGGATGAGTGGAACAAATTCCCGAGTACAGTTATTGAGGCTAAAACGTTGTGTGGTTTTAAGAATAGGTTAGATAAATACATGAGTGGGTGTGGGTGGGTGTGAGTTGGACCTGACTAGCATGTGCTGCTGGGTCTGGTACAGTGCTCCATCCTTGAGTGGGGATGACCAGACTGGGTGGGTCATTGGGATAATCCGAGGGGTGGGTCATTGGTCTAATCCGGAGGGGGGGATATGGACCTGCTCCGCATGGGTCAGTAGGCCTGTTGCATTGTTCCTTCGTTCTTATGTTCTTATTCATTCCAGTTTCCAGTTATGGAATCATTTGGCACTTCAAATAATTCTTTGTGTATGGAAGTCGTTCAAATATCTTTATGGACTGAAATGGATGTCGTAGTCTCAGGTTCCCTAAGAGAATAACCAAGCCAGAGTGCTTTGAATATTTCTTCATGCGATTCGCTGCTGAGTGATGGTATTAGCTTGGTAGCTCTTCTCTGTGCCCTCTCCAGTGATGGTACCAGCTTGGTAGCTCTTCTCTGTGCCCTCTCCAGTGATGGTACCAGCTTGGTAGCTCTTCTCTGTATCCTCTCCAGTGATGGTACCAGCTTGGTAGCTCTTCTCTGTACCAGCTTGGTAGCTCTTCTCTGTATCCTCTCCAGTGATGGTTAAAGCTTGGTAGCTCTTCTCTGTACCCTCTCCAGTGATGGTACCAGCTTGGTAGCTCTTCTCTGTACCCTCTCCAGTGATGGTAAAAGCTTGGTAGCTCTTCTCTGTACCCTCTCCAGTGATGGTACCAGCTTTGTACTTCTTCTCTGTACCCTCTCCAGTGATGGTACCAGCTTTGTAGCTCTTCTCTGTACCCTCTCCAGTGATGGTACCAGCTTGGTAGCTCTTCTCTGTACCCTCTCCAATGACGGTACCAGCTTGGTAGCTCTTTTATGTACCCTCTCCAGTGATGGTACCAACTTTGTAGTTCTTCTCTGTACCCTCTCCAGTGATGGTACCAGCTTTGTAGGTCTTCTCTGTACCCTCTCCAGTGATGGTACCAGCTTGGTAGCTCTTCTCTGTATCCTCTCCAGTGATGGTTAAAGCTTGGTAGCTCTTCTCTGTACCCTCTCCAGTGATGGTACCAGCTTGGTAGCTCTTCTCTGTACCCTCTCCAGTGATGGTACCAGCTTGGTAGCTCTTCTCTGTACCAGCTTGGTAGCTCTTCTCTGTATCCTCTCCAGTGATGGTTAAAGCTTGGTAGCTCTTCTCTGTACCCTCTCCAGTGATGGTACCAGCTTGGTAGCTCTTCTCTGTACCCTCTCCAGTGATGGTAAAAGCTTGGTAGCTCTTCTCTGTACCCTCTCCAGTGATGGTACCAGCTTTGTACTTCTTCTCTGTACCCTCTCCAGTGATGGTACCAGCTTTGTAGCTCTTCTCTGTACCCTCTCCAGTGATGGTACCAGCTTGGTAGCTCTTCTCTGTACCCTCTCCAATGATGGTACCAGCTTGGTAGCTCTTTTATGTACCCTCTCCAGTGATGGTACCAACTTTGTAGTTCATCTCTGTACCCTCTCCAGTGATGGTACCAGCTTTGTAGGTCTTCTCTGTACCCTCTCCAGTGATGGTACCAGCTTGGTAGCTCTTTTCTGTACCCTCTCCAGTGATGGTACCAGCTTTGTAGCTCTTCTCTGTACCCTCTCCAGTGATGGTACCAGCTTGGTAGCTCTTCTCTGTACCCTCTCCAATGATGGTACCAGCTTGGTAGCTCTTTTATGTACCCTCTCCAGTGATGGTACCAACTTTGTAGTTCTTCTCTGTACCCTCTCCAGTGATGGTACCAGCTTTGTAGGTCTTCTCTGTACCCTCTCCAGTGATGGTACTAGCTTGGTAGCTCTTTTCTGTACCCTCTCCAGTGATGGTACCAGCTTTGTAGTTCTTCTCTGTACCCTCTCCAGTGATGGTACCAGCTTTGTAGTTCTTCTCTGTACCCTCTCCAGTGATGGTACCAGCTTTGTAGTTCTTCTCTGTACCCTCTCCAGTGATGGTACCAGCTTTGTAGCTCTTCTCTGTACCCTCTCCAGTGATGGTACCAGCTTTGTAGGTCTTCTCTGTACCCTCTCCAGTGATGGTACCAGCTTTGTAGTTCTTCTCCGTACCCTCTCCAGTGATGGTACCAGCTTTGTAGGTCTTCTCTGTACCCTCTCCAGTGATGGTACCAGCTTGGAAGCATTTCTCTGTACCCTCTCCAGTGATGGTACCAGCTTGGTAGCTCTTCTCTGTACCCTCTCCAGTGATGGTACCAGCTTGGTAGTCTTCTCTGTACCCTCTCCAGTGATGGTACCAGCTTGGTAGCTCTTTTCTGTACCCTCTCCAGTGATGGTACCAGCTGGTTGCTCTTCTCTGTACCCTCTCCAGTGATGGTACCAGCTTGGTAGCTCTTCTCTGTATCCTCTCCAATGATGGTACCAGCTGGTAGCTCTTCTCTATACCCTCTTTAGCGAAGGGACCAGCTTGTAGTTTTTCTCTGTACCCTCTCAAGCATGGTACCAGCATGGTAGCTCTTCTCTGTATCCTCTCCAGCGATGGTACCAGCATGGTAGCTCTTCTCTGTACCCTGTCCAGTGATGGTACCAGCATGGCACCTCTTCTCTGTACCCTCTCCAGCGATGGTACCAGCATGGTAGCTCTTCTCTGTACCTTCTCCAGTGATGGTACCAGCATGGTAGCTCTTCTCTGTACCTTCTCCAGTGATGTTACCAGCATGGTAGCTCTTCTCTGTACCCTCTCCAACGATGGTACAAGCATGGTAGCTCTTTTTTGTACCCTCTCCAGTGATGGTTCGCGATAGATAACTGCTCCTTGAGCCCTCTCCAAAGTAATTTCGAAACCAAAAATAGACGAAATGTTCAAAACACGATCTAACAAGTACATTACAAAGTCAAGATGGTATCTAACGTTTGGTACTAGAATTTTCTAGGTTTGAAACCAAGTATTCTGTTCGCTTTGTTTCTTGTGGCTAGACAAAGGTTAGTAATTTTGACCTTGTAGCTTGTGTAAACCCAAAGGTCCTGGGCGACCATTGTTAAGAGAAGTTGTGTGGCCTGTGTTGGAGCACTAGTGTTGGAGCACCAGTGTTGGAGCACCAGTGTTGGAGTACCAGTGTTGGAGCACCAGTGTTGGAGCACCAGTGTTGGAGCACCAGTGTTGGAGCACCAGTGTTGGAGTACCAGTGTTGGAGCACCAGTGTTGGAGTACCAGTGTTGGAGCACCAGTGTTGGAGCACCAGTGTTGGAGCACCAGTGTTGGAGTACCAGTGTTGGAGCACCAGTGTTGGAGCACCAGTGTTGGAGCACCAGTGTTGGAGCACCAGTGTTGGAGTACCAGTGTTGGAGCACCAGTGTTGGAGCACCAGTGTTGGAGCACCAGTGTTGGGGCACCAGTGTTGGAGCACCAGTGTTGGAGCACCAGTGTTGGAGCACCAGTGTTGGAGCACCAGTGTTGGAGTACCAGTGTTGGAGCACCAGTGTTGGAGTACCAGTGTTGGAGCACCAGTGTTGGAGCACCAGTGTTGGAGCACCAGTGTTGGAGCACCAGTGTTGGAGCACCAGTGTTGGAGTACCAGTGTTGGGGCACCAGTGTTGGGGCACCAGTGTTGGAGCACCAGTGTTGGGGCACCAGTGTTGGGGCACCAGTGTTGGAGCACCAGTGTTGGAGCACCAGTGTTGGAGCACCAGTGTTGGAGCACCAGTGTTGGAGCACCAGTGTTGGATCACCAGTGTTGGAGTACCAGTGTTGGGGCACCAGTGTTGGAGCACCAGTGTTGGAGCACCAGTGTTGGAGCACCAGTGTTGGATCACCAGTGTTGGAGTACCAGTGTTGGGGCACCAGTGTTCGAGCACCAGTGTTGGAGCAACTGAGCAGTGTAAAAAGTTCCTGGTAATGTGAGGGATGTAATCACTGTGCTGCCACCACTGTGCTGCCACCACTGTGCTGCCACTACTGTGCTGCCACCACTGTGCTGCCACCACTGTGCTGCAACCACTGTGCTGCCACCACTGTGCTGTCACCACTGTGCTGCCACCACTGTGCTGCCATCACTGTGCTGCCACCACTGTACTGCCACCACTGTGCTGCCACCACTGTGCTGCCACAACTGTGCTGCCACCACTGTGCTGCCACCACTGTGCTGCCACCACTGTGCTGCCACCACTTTGCTGCCACCACTGTGCTGCCACCATTGTGCTGCCACCACTGTGCTGCCACCACTGTGCTGCCACCACTGTGCTGCCACCACTGTGCTGCCACCACTGTGCTGCCACCACTGTGCTGCCACCTCCTGTATTAAATTTAATCCTAAATAAAATTCTTGTCTCCTTTTTTTAATTCTTTGTATCTCTCTCTTTGTATCTCTCTCTTTGTATCTCTCTCTTTGTATCTCTTTCTCTTTCTTTCTATATTTCTCTGTTTATTTTTCTATCACTGCTCTTTTCTGTATAATAATAATAATAATAATAATAATAATAATAATAATAATAATAATAATAATAGTAATATTAATAATAATAATAATAATAATAATAATAATAATAATAATAACAATAATAATAATAATAATAATAATAATAATAATAATAATAATAATAATAATAATAATAATAATAACAATAATAATAACAGCATGACATCGTTGATGTCACCACCGTGGACAGGTCTGGACGTCAGGATCTGCTGACAACAATCAAAGTATCGAAAACAAAGATTGTAAGAACGGGGAAAATAACGATAAGAGTAATAATGAGACAGTGTTGACTCAGTGGAGTGTTTCTTCAACTCAATTGTTACTATATATATATGTATATATATATATATATATATATATATATATATATATATATATATATATATATATATATATATATATATATATATATATATATATATATATATATATATATATATATATATATATATGATATCTGGCTCTTCACCACTCCTAACAGGTGTTATACCTCCCTGTTCAAAGGGAAAAACTCACCAACATTCAACAACTCACAATACATAAATACTGACCCTGAAAAAAAAAGAGTCAGAATACTCATCCGATAAAAAATATGATTGGAAAAACATAAAATTGGATTGGACTCAAAAATGCACAAATCTTGGTCAATTTATGTTCAAACTCCGCCTCTAGCGTCTCCTCTCACTCGAAGTTCCGCACTGCATCAAAAACTTGTCAGCAGGTGTAATCCCACCTCGGTAAATCATCCAGCGCTAAGTCATCCAGTATGGATGTTAGAGAGAGAGAGAGAGAGAGAGAGAGAGAGAGAGAGAGAGAGAGAGAGAGAGAGAGAGAGAGAGAGAGAGAGAGAGAGAGAGAGAGAGAGAGAGAGAGAGAGAGAACCTCGGCAATAAATCTCTCTTCTTGCAAAAAAAAAAAAAAATAAAAACTAGTCAAGTCAGTACTCCACCTGCCTCTTCTCCTCATTTCTCCTCTTCCCTTCCTATGTACACCTTCCTCTCCTCCCCTCTTCTCCTCTTCATTCTCTACGAATGATACATTTAGTATTATCCTACGATTGATATATCTAGTGTTATTCTGAGAATGATTCACTTATTATTATTATTATTATTATTATTATTATTATTATTATTATTATTATTATTATTATTATTATTATTATTATTATTATTATTATTATTATTATTCAATATCTTCAGAAGATATTAAATATTTTCTGACTTCTTTAACAGATAATAAATTTGTTTTTCACTTTCTTGCTTGCCTACTTGCTTGTCTACTTGCTTGCCTACTTGCTTGTCTACTTGATGTCTACCTGCTTGCCTACTTGCTTGCCTACTTGTTTGCCTGCTTTACTTGTTTGCCACTTTCCCATTGCTTCACCCTGTTTGCCTTCTTGCCTTACTACTTGCTTTGCCCTACTCTGCAACTCTTGTCGTTCACCTGTTTGCCACTTGCTTGCCTGACTGTTTGCCTACTTGCTCTGCTTTACCTGCTTGCTCACTTGCTTGCTTTCACGTTTGCCTACTTGTTTGCCACCTTGCCCACTTCGCCTACTTGCTTGCCTGCTTGCTTGCCAACTTGCTACTTGCTTGCCACTCTGCTTGCCATCTGCTTTCACCTACTTGCTTCCGCCTTTGCTTGCCTCTGTTGCCAACTGCTTTGCCTACTTACTGCTTGCCAACTTGCTACTCTGCTTGCCTACTTGCTTCCACTTCCACCTCTTGCTTGCCAACTTGCTTGCCTACTTGCTTGCCTACTTGCTTACCTACTTGCTTGCCAACTTGCTTGCCTACTTGCTTGCCAACTTGCTTGCCTACTTGCTTGCCTACTTGCTTGCCAACTTGCTTGCCTACTTGCTTGCCTACTTGCTTGCCTACTTGCTTGCCAACTTGCTTGCTTACTTGCTTGCCTACTTGTTTGCCCACTTGCTTGCCTACTACTTGCTTGCCTACTTGCTTGCCTACTTGCTTACCTACTTGCTTGCCAACTTGCTTGCCTACTTGCTTGCCTACTTGCTTGCCTACTTGCTTGCCTACTTGCTTGCCTACTTGCTTGCCAACTTGCTTGCCTACTTGCTTGCCTACTTGTTTGCCTACTTGCTTGCCTACTTGCTTGCCTACTTGCTTGCCTACTTGCTTACCTACTTGCTTGCCTACTTGCTTGCCTACTTGCTTGCCTACTTGCTTGCCTACTTGCTTGCCTACTTGCTTACCTACTTGCTTGCCAACTTGCTTGCCTACTTGCTTGCCAACTTGCTTGTCTACTTGATGTCTGCTTGCTTACCTGCTTGCTTGTCTACCTGCTTGCCTACTTTCTTACTTGCCTACTTGCTTAGATGCCTAACTAATACCTACCTTTTCGAATGTCATACCTATTTATCCGCCTGATATGCAAGTGTTCCTGCCTGCTTGAGTGCCTGCATGCCTGAATATCTTCCTGCTTGAGTGCCTGCATGCCTGAATATCTTCCTGCTTGAGTGCCTGCATGCCTGAATATCTTCCTGCTTGAGTGCCTGCATGCCTAAATATCTTCCTGCTTGAGTGCCTCCATGCCTGAATATCTTCCTGCTTGAGTGCCTGCATTCCTAAATATCTTCCTGCTTGAGTGCCTGCATACCTAAATATCTTCCTGCTTGAGTGCCTGCATGCCTGAATATCTTCCTGCTTGAGTGCCTGCATACCTAAATATCTTCCTGCTTGAGTGCCTGCATACCTAAATATCTTCCTGCTTGAGTGCCTGCATGCCTAAATATCTTCCTGCTTGAGTGCCTGCATGCCTAAATATCTTCCTGCTTGAGTGCCTGCATACCTAAATATCTTCCTGCTTGAGTGCCTGCATGCCTAAATATCTTCCTGCTTGAGTGCCTGCATGCCTAAATATCTTCCTGCTTGAGTGCCTGCATACCTAAATATCTTCCTGCTTGAGTGCCTGCATGCCTGAATATCTTCCTGCTTGAGTGCCTGCATACCTAAATATCTTCCTGCTTGAGTGCCTGCATGCCTAAATATCTTCCTGCTTGAGTGCCTGCATACCTAAATATCTTCCTGCTTGAGTGCCTGCATGCCTAAATATCTTCCTGCTTGAGTGCCTGCATGCCTAAATATCTTCCTGCTTGAGTGCCTGCATACCTAAATATCTTCCTGCTTGAGTGCCTGCATGCCTAAATATCTTCCTGCTTGAGTGCCTGCATACCTAAATATCTTCCTGCTTGAGTGCCTGCATGCCTGAATATCTTCCTGCTTGATTGCCTGCATGCCTGAATGTCTTCCTGCTTGAGTGCCTGCATGCCGGAATATTTTCCTACTTGAGTGCCTGCATGCCTGAATATCTTCCTGCTTGAGTGCCTGCATGCATAAATATCTTCCTGCTTGAGTGCCTGCATGCCTGAATATCTTCCTGCTTGAGTGCCTGCATGCCTGAATATCTTCCTGCTTGAGTGCCTGCATGCCTGAATATCTTCCTGCTTGAGTGCCTGCATGCCTGACTATCTTCCTGCTTGAGTGCCTGCATGCCTAAATATCTTCCTGCTTGAGTGCCTGCATGTCTGAATATCTTCCTGCTTGAGTGCCTGCATGCCTGAATATCTTCCTGCTTGAGTGCCTGCATGCCTGAATATCTTCCTGCTTGAGTGCCTGCATGCCGGAATATCTTCCTACTTGAGTGCCTGCATGCCTGAATATCTTCCTGCTTGAGTGCTGCCAAGCTAACCTGCTCATCTGTTTTCAACTCTTCTCTTTAAAGCTTTCCATTCTGTAGGTGACCTTGCAATCTCTGAGATTGAATTATGCAAGCGTTAATTAGTGCGAAGTTGAGGATCAAAGTGTGAGCCATTTAATAGCCTTTAAAGGCTACCTTTTGTCTTAGAGATAAGATGTAGTTTTAAGAGGTGGTGGAGTTTTCTGTTTTGGGGCCTCTTTTTGTGTTGTAAGTTTGGTCAGCCCTGCTTTTTTTTTTTAGTTTAATTTTCTGGGGGTGGAGTACGTTTGTATGTTGAAGTGTTTGTGGAGGAAAGGTTTATTCTCTCTCTCTCTCTCTCTCTCTCTCTCTCTCTCTCTCTCTCTCTCTCTCTCTCTCTCTCTCTCTCTCTCTCTATCTCTCTCTCTCTCTTCGTTTTAAAGTCAATGAGAGTGTTCCAATACAAGTACACACATATACACATGATGTAGTGGAGGCAGATCCACACACAGCTTCAGAAAGAGGTACGTCAAGGCTCTTGGAGCAGGGAGAGAGTGGACCTAGTAGCGATCAGAAAAGAGGCGGGGACAGAAGCTATGAATCGACCCCTGCAACCACAAATAGTTGAGTAGACACACACACACACATACAAACACACACATACAGAAAGAAGACCGCAGAGTACAGGCTAGGTGGCCGAAGATTGCAAATTTCGCTCAAGGAGAAAGATCTTGGGGTGAGTATAACACCGAGAATGTCTCCGGAAGCACACATCAACCAGATAACTGCTGCAGCATATGGGCGCCTGGCAAACCTGAGAACAGCGTTCCGATACCTTAGTAAGGAATCGTTCAAGACACTGTACACTGTGTACGTCAGGCCCATACTGGAGTATGCAGCACCAGTTTGGAACCCACACCAGGTCAACCACGTCAAGAAATTAGAGAAAGTGTAAAGGTTTGCGACAAGGTTAGTTCTAGAGCTAAGGGGAATGTCCTATGAAGAAAGGTTAAGGGAAATCGGCCTTATGACACTGGAGGACAGGAAGGTTAGGGGAGACATGATAACGACGTACAAAATACTGCATGGAATAGACAAGGTGGACAAAGACAGGATGTTCCAGAGAAGGGATACAGAAACAAGGGGTCACAATTGGAAGTTGAAGACTCAGATGAGTCAAAGGGATGTTAGGAAGTATTTCTTCAGTCATAGAGTAGTCAGGAAATGGAATAGGCTAGCAAGTGAGGTAGTGGAGGCAGGAACCATACATAGCTTTAAGATGAGGTATGATGAAGCTCATGGAGCAGGAAGAGAGAGGACCTAGTAGAGTTCAGTGAAGAGGCGGGGCCAGGAACTCAGTCTCGACCCCTGCTACCACAATTAGGTGAGTAATTAGGTGAGTACACACACACACACACACACACCCACACACACACACACTGGGAGGTCACTAATGGCCAGACACAACCCTAACACTTAACCACAAACTTCTCTCATTTCCAGGTAAGGGTGACATGTATGTGAAGGCCACGTCCCCTGCCTCTTTGTAGCTCTGTCCTCTTAAGGTTTGTGAGGGGTCAGGATGGGAGGAGAAGGACGATTAAGAAAGGAGGAGCAGGAAGAGGAGGAGCAGCAGGATGAATAATGAAACTGGAAAGGGAGGAGGAGGAAGAGGAGATAAATAAGCGTACATGGGAAATGTAGAGAACAGATTACAGTCACACACCTAGGCTATCTGCTTAGAAATTGCTATCTTGATTAATGACTATCGTGTATTATGTAGGTGTTTGAGGCAAGGATATTATAGCAGAGGGCTCTCTCCCCATCCTCCACTTCCAGTCACTGTCAACATAAAAAACAACGGGATTAACACACCATATCATACTGAAAGAAATGGCATGGTGTTTGCAGGGGAGATGAATTGGATAAAAGGTATGAACTACAACCACCTCTACTTAACTCGTAGTTTCCAACGTAACTACTCGTGTTACACCACTGTGAACTACTTTAATAATTAACATAATCATGCACTTCTACAACTACTACTGCTATTAACTTGGTAGACTCGTTGTTAACTGATCGTCCTGATGCAGCCGCTGAACGAACATCAGAATCTGTTTACTCCAGTTTCCCCTTTCGTAGGATCTAGCTGAGTCCTGTACTAGCAAAGGATTTATCCAGCTGCTCTTAAATGAGTATATTGTCTTCAAGCTTCCAGCTTCAGTGGCTAGTTTGTTCCATTTTGCTATAATTATGCTAATATTAAAACAAACTTAACCTGCATTCATTTTTCATCTTTTGTCTCAATGTTTCAGTCCGGTGTTTCGATTTGGGGATTTATTTTGATCTTCAAATAGATCGTCGTGTTTGAGTACCTTTTTCCGGTACTCCCGCCAGCAACATATCTCCTGTATAATCTCTCCAGCATATCTTCCCTCTTTCATCTCCAGCATATCTTCCCTCTATCATCTTCAGCATATCTTCCCTCTATCATCTCCAGCATATCTTCCCTCTACCATCTCCAGCATATCTTCCCTCTATCATCTCCAGCATATCTTCCCTCTATCATCTCCAGCATATCTTCCCTCTACCATCTCCAACATATCTTCCCTTCTACCATCTCCAACATATCTTTCCTCTACAATCTCCAGCATATCTTCCCTCTATCATCTCCAGCATATCTTTCCTCTATCATCTCCAGCATATCTTCCCTCTATCATCTCCAGCATATCTTCCCTCTATCATCTCCAGCATATCTTCCCTCTATCATCTCCAGCATATCTTCCCTCTACCATCTCCAGCATATCTTCCCTCTATCATCTCCAGCATATCTTCCCTCTACCATCTCCAGCATATCTTCCCTCTATCATCTCCAGCATATCTTCCCTCTATCATCTCCAGCATATCTTCCCTCTATCATCTCCAGCATATCTTCCCTCTACCATCTCCAACATATCTTCCCTTCTACCATCTCCAACATATCTTTCCTCTACAATCTCCAGCATATCTTCCCTCTACCATCTCCAGCATATCTTCCCTCTAAAATCTCCAGCATAATCTCCTCTGAATCATCTCCAACATATCTCCGTCTTTTTCTTAAACTGAAGAGCAAAAGTGGACTGCTTATTCAAGATGCTCTTACTTGTACATTATGGAATCAACATGCTTGAAGTTTGTACCTCTGGAACTTATCGTCCTGACAGCTTTGCTACACGCAGATAGGCATTGCTTCTTGCTTGTGAGGTCGTTGCTTGTGACTACTCCAAGACCCCTTTCTTATTTCCATTAGTTTGCATGTATGTTTGAGATGGCTATATCCAATACACATTACAGATTTTACGAACGTCAACATTAAAATTCGTCTTCCACGTCTCTGACCACAACGGGAACCATCAGATCTCTCTGGAGATTCATACACTCTGTTTTGGATGCTGGATTTCTACCCGGTTTTGTGTCATCAGCAAATATTCCGATCTTAGATGTCAGCCCTGTCTCTAGATTATTCACATAATTATAATAGTAACCAGGCACTAGATCCATGAAGGTCAGGGTCGATCGCTAGTGCGCTCAGCTCACACACTGAGGTCCGGAGATCGAATCCCCGGTACGGCTGGAAAACATGAGGACGTGTTTCCTTAAGACACCTGCTGTCCATGTTCACCCATCAGTATAAAATGGGTACCTGGGTGTTAGTGGACTGGTGTGGGTCGCATCCTGGGACAAAATTGACCTAATTTGCGGGAAATGCTCAGCATAACAAGCGGCTTTCTATATAGTAGTATGTCATTGATGTCAGCTATGGTCTGTATACCTTGTACATGTACTGGTAGTAAATAAAGATATTATTATTATTATTATTATTATTATTATTATTATTATTATTATTATTATTGTTGTTGTTGTTGTTGTTGTTGTTGTTGTTGTTGTTGTTGTTGTTGTGATGAACATTGGACCATGAGCAGATTCCAGAGGAACTCTGGGATGAGGCTTGTGTTGACGGTGGTGTTGTCTGTATCACCTTTGTTGTGCTTGTGTGTGTTGCTACGTAAGTTGGTGGTAACAGACAGTAACCTTTGGAATGATGGAATGATGCGGTGTTATTTATCATCTAATTCCAAATTCTCCTCCTCCATCACCACCTCCTCCACCTCCACCTCCTCCATCACCACCTCCTCCACCTCCACCTACTCCACCACCACCTCCTCCACCACCACCTCCTCCACTACCCCCTACACCTCCACCTCCTCCTCCACCTCCACCTCCTCCACCACCACCACCTCCTCCACCTCCACCTCCACCTCCACCTCCATCTCCACCATCACCTCCTCCACCACCACCACCACCTCCACCTCCACCACCACCTCCAGCACCACCTCCACCTCCTCCTCCACCTCCACCTCCTCCACCACCACCACCTCCTCCACCTCCACCTCCACCTCCATCTCCTCCATCACCTCCTCCACCTCCACCACCACCTCCACCTCCACCACAACCTCCACCACCACCTCATCCTCCACCTCCACCTCCACCACCTCCTCAACCACCTCCTCCACCTCCACCTCCACCTCCATCTCCTCCATCACCTCCTCCACCACCACCACCACCACCACCTCCACCTCCACCTCCACCTCCACCTCCACCTCCACCTCCACCACCTCCTCCTCCACCACCTCCGGCAGATCTCACAACAAACTCCCTGGTACACAACTTTGCTATGACACTCATGGTCGAGAAGCCCGCGAGTTACTGCAGGTTGGTGGCCGTATTGCATATTGTATTAGTTCAGCTCCACTGACTCTCTCAGTGCCAGCAGCCATCATGATGCTTATGTTGGCCCACTATGTTGCTTACTAGTGGCCCACTATGTTGCTCACTAGTGGTCCACTATGTTGCTTACCAGTGGCCCACTACGTGGCTCCCTAGTGGCCCACGATGTTGCTTACTAGTGGCCCACGATGTTGCTTACTAGTGGCCCACTATGTTGCTCACTAGTGGTCCACTATGTTGCTTACCAGTGGCCCACTACGTGGCTCCCTAGTGGCCCACGATGTTGCTTACTAGTGGCCCAAGATGTTGCTTACTAGTGGCCCACTATGTTGCTTACTATTGACTCACTATGTTGCTCACTAGTGGTCCACTATGTTGCTCACTAGAGGCCCATTATGTTGCTTATTAGTGGCCCACTATGTTTCTTACTAGTGGCCCACTATGTTGCTCACTAGTGGCTCACTATACTGCTCACTAGTGGCCTACTGTGTTGCTCACTAGTGGTCCACAATGTTGCTCACTAGTGGCCCACTATATTGCTCACTAGTGGCCCACTATACTGCTAACTAGTGGCCCACTGTGTTGTTCACTAGTGGCCCACTATGTTGCTCACTAGTGGTCCACTATGTTGCTCACTAGTGACCAACTATACTGCTCACTAGTGGCCCACTATGTTGCTTACTAGTGGCCCACTATGTTGCTTACTAGTGGCCCACTATGTTGCTTACTAGTGGCCCACTATGTTGCTTACTAGTGGTCCACTATACTGTTCACTAGTGGCCCACTATGTTGCTTACTAGTGGTCCACAATGTTGCTTACTAGTGGCCCACTATACTGTTCACCTGTAGCCCACTATGCTGCTTACTAGTGGTCCACAATGTTGCTTACTAGTGGTCCACAATGTTGCTTACTAGTGGCCCACTATGTTGCTTACTAGTGGTCCACTATGTTGCTTACTAGTGGCCCACTATACTGTTCACCAGTAGCCCACTATGTAGCTTACTAGTGGTCCACAATGTTGCTTACTAGTGGCCCATTATGTTGCTTACTAGTGGCTCACTATGTTGCTCACTAGTGGCCCACTATGTTGCTTACTAGTGGCTCACTATGTTGCTCACTAATGGTCCACTATGTTGCCCCCTAGTGGTCCACAATTTTGCCCACTAGTGGCCCACTATATTGCTCACTAGTGGCCCACTATACTGCTCACTAGTGGCCCACTGTGTTGTTCACTAGTGGCCCACTATGTTGCTCACTAGTGGTCCACTGTGTTGCTCACTAGTGACCAACTATACTGCTCACTAGTGGCCCACTGTGTTTTTCAATAGTGGTCCAGTATGTTGCTTACTAGTGACCCACTATGTTGCTTAATAGTGGCCCACTATGTTGCTTACTAGTGGCCCACTATGTTGCTTACTAGTGGCCCACTATGTTGCTTACTAGTGGTCCACTATACTGTTCACTAGTGGCCCACTATGTTGCTTACTAGTGGTCCACAATGTTGCTTACTCGTGGTCCACAATGTTGCTTACTAGTGCCCCACTATGTTGCTTACTAGTGGTCCACTATGTTGCTTACTAGTGGCCCACTATGTTGCTTACTAGTGGTCCACAATGTTGCTTACTAGTGGTCCACAATATTGCTTGCTAGTGGCCCACTATGTTGCTTACTAGTGGCCCAATATGTTGCTCACTAGTGGTCTACAATGTTGCTCACCTGTGGTCCACAATGTTGCTTACTAGTGGTCCACTATGTTGCTTAATAGTGGCCCACTATGTTGCTCACTAGTTGTCCACAACGTTGCTTACTAGTGGCCCAGTATGTTGCTTACTAGTGGCCCACTATGTTGCTTACTAGTGGCCCACTATGTTGCTTACTAGTGGCCCACTATGTTGCTCTCTAGCGGTCTACTATTTTGCTCACTAGTGGTCCACAATGTTGCTTACTAGTGGTCCACAATGTTGCTTACTAGTGGCCCAATATGTTGCTTACTAGTGGCTCACTATGTTGCTCACTAATGGTCCACTATGTTGCTTACTAGTGCCCCACTATATTGCTTACTAGTGGTCCACTATGTTGCTTACTAGTGGCCCACAATGTTGCTTACTAGTGGCCTACTATGTTGCTTACTAGTGCCCCACTATGTTGCTTACTTTTGGTCCACAATGTTGCTTACTAGTGGCCCATTATGTTGCTTACTAGTGGCTCACTATGTTGCTCACTAGTGGCCCACTATGTTGCTTACTAGTGGCTCACTATGTTGCTCACTAATGGTCCACTATGTTGCCCCCTAGTGGTCCACAATTTTGCCCACTAGTGGCCCACTATATTGCTCACTAGTGGCCCACTATACTGCTCACTAGTGGCCCACTGTGTTGTTCACTAGTGGCCCACTATGTTGCTCACTAGTGGTCCACTGTGTTGCTCACTAGTGACCAACTATACTGCTCACTAGTGGCCCACTGTGTTTTTCAATAGTGGTCCAGTATGTTGCTTACTAGTGACCCACTATGTTGCTTAATAGTGGCCCACTATGTTGCTTACTAGTGGCCCACTATGTTGCTTACTAGTGGCCCACTATGTTGATTACTAGTGGTCCACTATACTGTTCACTAGTGGCCCACTATGTTGCTTACTAGTGGTCCACAATGTTGCTTACTCGTGGTCCACAATGTTGCTTACTAGTGCCCCACTATGTTGCTTACTAGTGGTCCACTATGTTGCTTACTAGTGGCCCACTATGTTGCTTACTAGTGGTCCACAATGTTGCTTACTAGTGGTCCACAATATTGCTTGCTAGTGGCCCACTATGTTGCTTACTAGTGGCCCAATATGTTGCTCACTAGTGGTCTACAATGTTGCTCACTTGTGGTCCACAATGTTGCTTACTAGTGGTCCACTATGTTGCTTAATAGTGGCCCACTATGTTGCTCACTAGTTGTCCACAACGTTGCTTACTAGTGGCCCAGTATGTTGCTTACTAGTGGCCCACTATGTTGCTTACTAGTGGCCCACTATGTTGCTTACTAGTGGCCCACTATGTTGCTCTCTAGCGGTCTACTATTTTGCTCACTAGTGGTCCACAATGTTGCTTACTAGTGGTCCACAATGTTGCTTACTAGTGGCCCAATATGTTGCTTACTAGTGGCTCACTATGTTGCTCACTAATGGTCCACTATGTTGCTTACTAGTGCCCCACTATATTGCTTACTAGTGGTCCACTATGTTGCTTACTAGTGGCCCACAATGTTGCTTACTAGTGGCCTACTATGTTGCTTACTAGTGCCCCACTATGTTGCTTACTTTTGGTCCACTATGTTGCTTACTAGTTGCCACCATGTTGCTTACTAGTGGTCCACAATGTTGCTTACTAGTGGTCCACAATGTTGCATACTAGTGGCCCACTATGTTGCTTACTAGTGGCTCACTATGTTGCTCACTAATGGTCCACTATGTTGCTCACTAGTGGCCCACTGTCTTGTTCACTAGTGGCCCACTATGTTGCTCACTAGTGGTCCACTATGTTGCTTACTAGGGACCAACTATACTGCTCACTAGTGGCCCACTATGTTGCTTACTAGTGGCCCACTATGTTGCTTACTAGTGGCCCACTATGTTGCTTACTAGTGGCCCACTATATTGCTTACTAGTGGTCTACTATACTGTTCACTAGTGGCCCACTATGATGCTTACTAGTGGTCCACAATGTTGCTTACTAGTGGTCCACTATACTGTTCACTAGTGGCCCACTATGATGCTTACTAGTGGCCCACTATGTTGCTTACTAGTGGTTCACAATGTTGCTTACTAGTGGTTCACAATGTTGCTTACTAATGGCCCACTATGTTGCTTACTAGTGGTCCACTATGTTGCTTACTAGTGGCCCACTATACTGTACATCAGTAGCCTACTATGTTGCTTACTAGTGGTCCACAATGTTGCTTACTAGTGGCTCACTATGTTGCTTACTAGTGGTCCACTATGTTGCTTCCTAGTGGCCCACTATGTTGCTTACTAGTGCCCCACTATGTTGCTTACTAGGGTCCACTATGTTGCTTACTAGTGGCCAACTATGATGCTTACTAGTGGCCCACTATGTTGCTTACTAGTGGTCCACAATGTTGCTTACTAGTGGTTCACAATGTTGCTTACTAATGGCCCACTATGTTGCTTACTAGTGGTCCACTATGTTGCTTACTAGTGGCCCACTATACTGTACATCAGTAGCCTACTATGTTGCTTACTAGTGGTCCACAATGTTGCTTACTAGTGGCTCACTATGTTGCTTACTAGTGGTCCACTATGTTGCTTACTAGTGGCCCACTATGTTGCTTACTAGTGCCCCACTATGTTGCTTACTAGGGTCCACTATGTTGCTTACTAGTGGCCCACTATGTTGCTTACTAGTGGCCCACTATGTTGCTCACTAGTGGTCTACAATGTTGCTCACTAGTGGTCCACAATGTTGCTTACTATTGGTCCACTATGTTGCTTACTAGTGGCCCACTATGTTGCTCACTAGTGGTCCACAACGTTGTTACTAGTGGCCCAGTATGTTGCTTACTAGTGGCCCACTATGGTGCTTACTAGTGGCCCACTATGTTGCTCACTAGTGGTGCACTATGTTGCTCACTAGTGGCTCACTATGTTGCTCACTAGTGGCCCACTATACTGCTCACTAGTGGCCTACTGTGTTGCTCACTAGTGGTCCACAATGTTGCTCAATAGTGGCCCACTATATTGCTCACTAGTAGCCCACTGTGTTGTTCACTAGTGGCCCACTATGTTGCTCACTAGTGGTCCAATATGTTGCTCACTAGTGACCCACTATACTGCTCACTAGTGGCTCACTAGTGGCCCACTGTGTTGTTCACTAGTGGTCCACTATGTTGCTCACTAGTGGCCCACTATGTTGCTTACTAGTGGCCTACTATGTTGCTTACTAGTGGCCGACTATGTTGCTTACTAGTGGCCCACTATGTTGCTTACTGGTGGTCCAGTATGCTGTTCACTAGTGGCGCACTATGTTGCTTACTAGTGGCCAACTATGTTGCTCACTAGTGGTCCACTTAGTTGCTTACTAGTGCCCCACTATGTTGTTCAATAGTGGGCCACTATGTTGCTCACTAGCGGCCCACTATATTGCTCACTAGAGGCCCACTATACTGCTCACTAGTGGCCCACTATGTTGTTCACTAGTGGTCCACTATGTTGCTCACTAGTGGTCCACTATGTTGCTCACTAGTGGCCCACAATGTTGCTCACTAGTGGCCCACTATATTGCTCACTAGTGGCCCACTATACTGCTCACTAGTGGCCCACTATGTTGTTCACTAGTGGTGCACTATGTTGCTCACTAGTGGTCCACTATCTTGCTCACTAGTGGCCCACTATGTTGCACGCTGATGGCCGACTGGTCCACTATGTTTCACACTAGTGGCCCTCTGGTTCACTATGTTTCACACTAGTGGCCCTCTGGTCCACTATGTTGCACACTAGTGGTCCTCTGGTCCACTATGTTGCACACTAGTGGTCCTCTGGTCCACTATGTTGCACACTAGTGGCCCTCTGGTCCACTGTGTTGCACACTAGTGGTCCTCTGGTCCACTATGTTGCACACTAGTGGTCATCTGGTCCACTATGTTGCACACTAGTGGCCCTCTGGTCCACTATGTTGCACACTAGTGGTCCTCTGGTCCACTATGTTGCACACTAGTGGTCCTCTGGTCCACTATGTTGCACACTAGTAGCCCTCTGGTCCACTGTGTTGCATGGTGGTGGCCCGGTGGTCCATTATGGTACTGTATAAATCTACTAAAATGTTTTTGTTAGGTTTAATGCCGATCGATTGCGCAAGTCATTGAGATTCTATTTTCCCTATTAGTCTATTTGCCAATTTTCATATTATCCTATTTTCTTGTGTCCCTGTTTTCTTATTTACATGTCTCAATATTTCCCTGTTTTCTTATTTACATGTCTCCATATTTCCCTGTTTTCTTATTTACATTTCTCAATATTTCCCTGTTTTCTTATTTACATGTCTCCATATTTCCCTGTTTTCTTATTTACATTTCTCAATATTTCCCTGTTTTCGTATTTACATGTCTCCATATTTCCCTGTTTTCTTATTCCCATGTCTCAATATTTCCCTGTTTTCTTATTTACATGTCTCCATATTTCCCTGTTTTCTTATTTACATTTCTCAATATTTCCCTGTTTTCTTATTTACATGTCTCCATATTTCCCCGTCTCTATTTTGCTACTCACTCCCTTAAATGGGGTTTTCCTAAATAAAACCCCGAGAGTAAGTGAATAAAATTTACAATACCGTGGCTGGAACAGTTCACAACTAACCCACAATACCATGGCTGGAACAATTCACAACTAACCCACAATACCATGGCTGGAACAATTCACAACTAACCCACAATACCGTGGCTGGAACAATTCACAACTAACCCACAATACCATGGCTGGAACAATTCACAACTAACCCGCAATACCATGGCTGGAACAATTCACAACTAACCCACAATACCATGGATGGAACAATTCACAACTAACCACAATACCATGGCTGGAACAATTCACAACTAACCCACAATACCATGGATGGAACAATTCACAACTAACCCACAATACCATGGATGGAACAATTCACAACTAACCCGCAATACCATGGCTGGAACAATTCACAACTAACCCACAATACCATGGCTGGAACAATTCACAACTAACCCACAATACCGTGGCTGGAACAATTCACAACTAACCCACAATACCATGGCTGGAACAATTCACAACTAACCCACAATACTGGAACAATTCACAAACAAGAGAGTAAACAGCAACTTTGTAAACAATAGCACAAAAAACAGCAGAACAGCAGAACAGCAGAACAGCACAAGAACCTCCAGTACAACTTTCCCTCGTGAACCCTGGAAATTTTCTTTCAGTTGGAGGTAATACTCCCAAATCTTCCAGCTCTGTATCTCATGGATGTTAGTCAGAGAATACAGCGCGGGAAGACCAACGGGAAGACCACGGGAAAGACCATGGGGAAGACCAATGAGAAGACCATGTGACGACCACAGGGAAGACCACCGGGAAGATCACGGGGAAGACCACGGGACGACCACAGGGAAGACCACGGGAAGACCAATGGGAAGACCACGGGACGACCACGAAACGACCACTGGACGACCACAGGGAAGGTCACGGGGAAGACCACTGGACGACCACAGGGAAGACCACGGGGAAGACCAAGGGGATAACCAAGGGGAAGACCACCGGGAAGACCACGGGGAAGAATACGGGGAAGATCACGGGGAAGACCACGGAGAAGACCAAGGGGAAGACCACGGGGAAGACCACGGGGAAGACCACCGGGAAGACCAAGGGCAAGACCAAGGGGAAGACCACCGGGAAGACCAAGAGGAAGACCACGGGGAAGACCACCAGAAAGACCAAGGGGAAGACCAAGGGAAAGACCACCGGGAAGACCAAGGGGAAGACCAAGGGGAAGACCAAGGGGAAGACCACGGGGAAGACCACCGGGAAGACCAAGGGGAAGACCAAGGTGAAGACCACCGGGAAGACCAAGGGAAAGACCAAGGGGAAGACCAAGGAGAAGACCAGGGGGAAGACCACGGGGAAGACCACGGGGAAGATCACGGGGGAGACCACCGGGAAGACCAAGGGGAAGACCAAGGGGAAGACCAAGGAGAAGACCAAGGGGAAGACCAAGCGGAAGACCACGGGGAAGACCACGGGGAAAACCAAGGGGAAGACCACGGGGAAGACCAAGGGGAACACCAAAGGGAAGACCACTGGGAAGACCACGGGGAAGACCACGAGGAAATCCTGAAGAAATTACATGCAAGCAGTAGGGGAGAAATCCTGCGGGAGTGGTGGGGAGAAATACAGGGGAAATTAACTAGGTGGTGGGGAATATACATTGCCGAGGAAATGGGTGAGGTGTATGGGTATAAAGAATGGGTGATGGAAGTAGTGGGGCATGGGTGGGGAATGGGGAAGGTATGGGAGAGAAATGGAGGAGAGGTAAACAGAAGAGAGATATTCCAGTTTAGTACCTAAATACTAGTACCTAAATACTAGTACCTAGATACTAGTACCTAGATACTAGTACCTAGATACTAGTACCTAGTATCTAGGTACTAGTATCTAGGTACCATTTATTACTATGGTTTCTATCATGTACAAATGTCTAGGACTAAACTGAATAGTTTATTTGTAGGTGAGAGGTGTTCTGCTACGCTAGTACCTAGTTCTGCTAGGCTAGTACTTAGTTCTGCTAGGCTAGTACTTAGTTCTGCTAGGCTAGTACTTAGTTTTGCTAGGCTAGTACCTAGTTTTGCTAGGCTATTACCTAGTTTTGCTAGGCTAGTACCTAGTTTTGCTAGGCTAGTACCTAGTTTTGCTAGGCTAGTACCTAGTTCTGCTAGGCTAGTACCTAGTTTTGCTAGGCTAGTACTTAGTTCTGCTAGGCTAGTACCTAGTTCTGCTAGACTAGTACCTAGTTCTGCTAGGCTAGTACCTAGTTCTGCTAGGCTAGTACCTAGTTTTGCTAGGCTAGTACTTAGTTCTGCTAGGCTAGTACCTAGTTCCACTAGGCTAGTACCTATTCTGCTAGGCTAGAAATACTTGTCCTGTCTCCTTACAAACCTTACCTAACCTAGCTTACTAGTCTAGATAGGTTCATCTAGCATAGTACCTTTCTGTGATGTTCTCATATGCCTATTAGTATTTAGAAGGGATAGATAGCAGGTAGGAATCTTTTTAGGGACTCACGAAATCACAACAACACGATTGTAAACAAGCCACGGAACGGATAAGGTTTGAACTCATGGCGAGTGATTTTTAGCCCTGTAGGACTAATGACAAAGTTTCGGACCGACTCGGGCCATTAACAAGTCTGACCGAAACGTCGTTCCAATCTCCTACGTGCGGGTTATTTGTATATTGTAACAGCTTTACCCATTTCTACTGCGACATCCATTTCTCACCCATCAAGTGAGATATACACCGCAGGGATCGGGTGTATTTCTCAGTGTATACACAATGAGAGTTTACCGTACTCTTCATTGTATATATACAAGTCTCCCCGTCTAGTGGGTGGCCCGGTGGCCTGGTGGCTAAAGCTCCCGCTTCACACACGGAGGGCTCGGGTTCGATTCCCGGCGGGTGGAAACATTTCGACACGTTTCCTTACACCTGTTGTCCTGTTCACCTAGCAGCAAATAGGTACCTGGGTGTTAGTCGACTGGTGTGGGTCGCATCCTGGGGGACAAGATTGAGGACCACAATGGAAATAAGTTAGACAGTCCTCGATGACGCACTGACTTTCTTGGGTTATCCTGGGTGGCTAACCCTCCGGGGTTAAAAATCCGAACGAAATCTTATCTTATCTCTTAGTGGTGTACAGGTTATAGGCATCCTCAGTGACCCTCGTGTAGTCGATAGGCTTTAAACCAAGTGATCTAATCCTCTTTCATCTTTCTACACGCGATCAGAAAGATTTTTTTTTTTTTTTGCAAAAATTCCGTAGTTTCTGTGATGTTGGTAAAGAGCTCTTGATTCAGAGAAGTGGAGCTGCTTTATCCTTTTTCAGATCAAACTTGAAAATCTCCGAAGTCTCTAGTGCAGTATGACATGACGGGTTTAGTGTTTTCCCATGAGTAGTAGTAGTAGTAGTAATAATAATAATAATAATAATAATAATAATAATAATAATAATAATAATAATAATAATAATAATAACAATAATAATAATAATAGTAATAGAAATAGTAATACTACTAGCAGCAATAGTAGCAGTAATAGTAGTGGTAATAATATTAATAATAACAATAATAATAATAATAATAATAATAATAATAATAATAATAATAATAATAATAATAATAATAATAATAGAAATAGCAATACTACTAGCAGCAACAGTAGCAGTAGTAATAGTAGTACTAGTAGTAGTAGTAATAGTAATAATAATAATAATAATAATAATAATAATAATAATAATAATAATAATAATAATAATAATAATAATAATAATAATAATAATAATAATAATAATAATAATAATAATAATAATAATAATAATAATAATAAATAATAATAATAATAATAATAATACAGGGTTCTCGCCCCGTGCTGCTCGAGTTCAAATCCCACACAAACACCCATGTACAGTGGACCTAATTAAAAATAAAAACATGAAAGGGCAGAGTATTTAAGCCACATTAGCTAGCACAAAAATACAGCTTAGGCAGAAAAAGTATATAAAAGTGATTTTGGAAGCTCTTATTTAGTTGTTTTAAAGGCTATTTTGTAGAATAAATATAGAATAAAAAGGCACAATACTTGTATGTAGGAGAGGGAGAAGCTTACGACGACGTTTCGGTCCGACTTGGATCATTTACAAAGTCACACTGACACTAAAGAATGAGGGAGAAAGTTTATAGGCGAGGGGGACTGGCACAGTACCACGGCTTCTTTTTCTTCCTCTCTTGGTCCCGTCCCTGGCCAGTTCGCCTCGCCTATATATATATATATATATATATATATATATATATATATATATATATATATATATATATATATATATATATATATATATATATATATATATATATATATATATATATATATATATATAATTCATATATATATATAATTCCAAATAACTCTGGAATTATTTTTTTTTTCAATGCGGAGGATATGTATAATTGTGTTGAGTCGTCGGTGTTGGGAGGGGAAGCAGTGTTGTGCCTACAGTTGTGGAACGTGAAGCAGTGTTGTCCCGCAGTGTTGTCCAGCAGTGTTGTGTCTGCAGTGTTGGGACCCTGGTTGGGACCTTGGTACCTGGAGGAGGCCACAGCGAGAGTCCTAATACTGAAGCTACCACAATCATCATTCTCACCAGTAATGATAAACTGCATCCTGGCGTATCCTCTTACGTTTTCTCCCGTATTAACATTAACCAAATACAGCCAATCTCTTGCCCTTGTTAAAACACTTCGCACTTCAAAGTCCAGCATATATAAATGAGTAATCGTGAGTGCCCGCAAAAGTGACACTTCACACCAGTATGTCGATCGCTTTTATTTGCTTCCATTCTCTTGGTGCTGTGTGACCCTTACGGGCTTCTCCATGATTATAAAAGCATAAGCAATTAATAAGATAACAGCATTTCATGCCACTAGGCAAGTGCTGCCATCTGTCGGGGGTTTTAGGCCTTCCTTGAGCTCCACGACAGCTTGTTTCTGCCTCACTTTAGCTCCAGAGAACCCGAGAAGCATCACCTGTTTCCTACTCTCACGTCAGACAGAAGACCTGGCAAAGGCTCTATTTCCCAAGGGACCTAAGGTACGCCTTCTAAGGAATATTATTATCCAAATAGAAATACTGTTTACATATTTGGTAACAGTGGTTAGATTAGATAAGTTCTCGCGGGAAACAGTACAAGTGTTTCCTGACGCGAGTCTTAGTCGTATGATGACCTGCCGCTGGAGTTTTCGGCCGTCTAACCGAGACCTTCAACTGGCTTACCGGTCCACTCATTTAAAAATTATTGTTATGATTATAACCATTTATTTTATCTGATGACAGTAGTGTCCAAGAATTAACACCGTTATATAAATGTGAATTGATGAGGATGTATAAAATGGCCGTGAAGTTGCTCCAGCGGTCATGTCTTCACTTAGTCATACATTTGGAATAATTCACGAATTATTACATTACTGATTAAACTGTTCACTTTCCTGAGTTTTAATCGATTATTTAGGTCGCATCCTGGGTAAAAGAAACAAGGAAACCCAGAGGAAAAAATCGACATTGCTTGGCTTTCTTGGCTTGTCTTTTCGGGGTTAGCTCTCCAGGGTTAATAACCCAAGGAATGTCTTCTTCTCCTTCGTCTTCAGCTTAACAATAGCTCGCTGACAGCCCCAGCTCACTACGCACTGAGGGAACTATCATCCTGTGCTCACACCAGTTCTTTTTTTTCTGAAGCATTCTTTTGAGGGAGAGAGCAGATGACTTTTGTTGCCTAAATGAGCTTCACGACTCGCTGTTGTTAACGTCCAAACAATATTTCTTCTGAGGCTACCTTGATTATACTTCCCTAGCAACGTCGAGACTATTTCTTCTGAGACTACGTTGATTATACTTCCCTAGCAACGTCGAGACTATTTCTTCTGAGACTACGTTGATTATACTTCCCTAGCAACGTCGAGACTATTTCTTCTGAGACTACGTTGATTATACTTCCCTAGCAACGTCGAGACTATTTCTTCTGAGACTACGTTGATTATACTTCCCTAGCAACGTCGAGACTATTTCTTCTGAGACTACGTTGATTATACTTCCCTAGCAACGTCGAGACTATTTCTTCTGAGACTACGTTGATTATACTTCCCTAGCAACGTCGAGACTATTTCTTCTGAGACTACGTTGATTATACTTCCCTAGCAACGTCGAGACTATTTCTTCTGAGACTACGTTGATTATACTTCCCTAGCAACGTCGAGACTATTTCTTCTGAGACTACGTTGATTATACTTCCCTAGCAACGTCGAGACTATTTCTTCTGAGACTACGTTGATTATACTTCCCTAGCAACGTCGAGACTATTTCTTCTGAGACTACGTTGATTATACTTCCCTAGCAACGTCGAGACTATTTCTTCTGAGACTACGTTGATTATACTTCCCTAGCAACGTCGAGACTATTTCTTCTGAGACTACGTTGATTATACTTCCCTAGCAACGTCGAGACTATTTCTTCTGAGACTACGTTGATTATACTTCCCTAGCAACGTCGAGACTATTTCTTCTGAGGCTACCTTGATTATACTTCCCTAGCAACGTCGAGACTATTTCTTCTGAGACTACGTTGATTATACTTCCCTAGCAACGTCGAGACTATTTCTTCTGAGACTACGTTGATTATACTTCCTTAGCAACGTCGAGACTATTTCTTCTGAGGCTACCTTGATTATACTTCCCTAGCAACGTCGAGACTATTTCTTCTGAGGCTACCTTGATTATACTTCCCTAGCAACGTCGAGACTATTTCTTCTGAGGCTACCTTGATTATACTTCTCTAGGAACGTCGAGACTATTTCTTCTGAGACTACGTTGATTATTCTTCCCTAGCAACGTCGAGACTATTTCATCTGAGACTACGTTGATTATACTTCCCTAGCAACGTCGAGACTATTTCTTCTGAGACTACCTTGATTATACTTCCCTAGCAACGTCGAGACTATTTCTTCTGAGAGTACCTTGATTGTACTTCCCTAGCAACGTCGAGACTATTTCTTCTGAGACTACGTTGATTATACTTCCCTAGCAACGTCGAGACTATTTCTTCTGAGACTACGTTGATTATACTTCCCTAGCAACGTCGAGACTATTTCTTCTGAGACGACGTTGATTATACTTCCCTAGCAACGTCGAGACTATTTCTTCTGAGACTACGTTGATTATACTTCCCTAGCAACGTCGAGACTATTTCTTCTGAGACTACGTTGATTATACTTCCCTAGCAACGTCGAGACTATTTCTTCTGAGACTACCTTGATTATACTTCCCTAGCAACGTCGAGACTATTTCTTCTGAGACTACGTTGATTATACTTCCCTAGCAACGTCGAGACTATTTCTTCTGAGGCTACCTTGATTATACTTCCCTAGCAACGTCGAGACTATTTCTTCTGAGACTACGTTGATTATACTTCCCTAGCAACGTCGAGACTATTTCTTCTGAGACTACGTTGATTATACTTCCCTAGCAACGTCGAGACTATTTCTTCTGAGACTACGTTGATTATACTTCCCTAGCAACGTCGAGACTATTTCTTCTGAGACTACCTTGATTATACTTCCCTAGCAACGTCGAGACTATTTCTTCTGAGACTACGTTGATTATACTTCCCTAGCAACGTCGAGACTATTTCTTCTGAGGCTACCTTGATTATACTTCCCTAGCAACGTCGAGACTATTTCTTCTGAGACTACGTTGATTATACTTCCCTAGCAACGTCGAGACTATTTCTTCTGAGACTACGTTGATTATACTTCCCTAGCAACGTCGAGACTATTTCTTCTGAGGCTACCTTGATTATACTTCCCTAGCAACGTCGAGACTATTTCTTCTGAGACTACGTTGATTATACTTCCCTAGCAACGTCGAGACTATTTCTTCTGAGGCTACCTTGATTATACTTCCCTAGCAACGTCGAGACTATTTCTTCTGAGACTACGTTGATTATACTTCCCTAGCAACGTCGAGACTATTTCTTCTGAGACTACGTTGATTATACTTCCCTAGCAACGTCGAGACTATTTCTTCTGAGGCTACCTTGATTATACTTCCCTAGCAACGTCGAGACTATTTCTTCTGAGACTACGTTGATTATACTTCCCTAGCAACGTCGAGACTATTTCTTCTGAGACTACGTTGATTATACTTCCCTAGCAACGTCGAGACTATTTCTTCTGAGGCTACCTTGATTATACTTCCCTAGCAACGTCGAGACTATTTCTTCTGAGACTACGTTGATTATACTTCCCTAGCAACGTCGAGACTATTTCTTCTGAGACTACGTTGATTATACTTCCCTAGCAACGTCGAGACTATTTCTTCTGAGGCTACCTTGATTATACTTCCCTAGCAACGTCGAGACTATTTCTTCTGAGACTACGTTGATTATACTTCCCTAGCAACGTCGAGACTATTTCTTCTGAGACTACGTTGATTATACTTCCCTAGCAACGTCGAGACTATTTCTTCTGAGACTACGTGATTATACTTCCCTAGCAACGTCGAGACTATTTCTTCTGAGACTACGTTGATTATACTTCCCTAGCAACGTCGAGACTATTTCTTCTGAGACTACGTTGATTATACTTCCCTAGCAACGTCGAGACTATTTCTTCTGAGGCTACCTTGATTATACTTCCCTAGCAACGTCGAGACTATTTCTTCTGAGACTACGTTGATTATACTTCCCTAGCAACGTCGAGACTATTTCTTCTGAGACTACGTTGATTATACTTCCCTAGCAACGTCGAGACTATTTCTTCTGAGACTACGTTGATTATACTTCCCTAGCAACGTCGAGACTATTTCTTCTGAGACTACGTTGATTATACTTCCCTAGCAACGTCGAGACTATTTCTTCTGAGACTACGTTGATTATACTTCCCTAGCAACGTCGAGACTATTTCTTCTGAGACTACGTTGATTATACTTCCCTAGCAACGTCGAGACTATTTCTTCTGAGAGTACCTTGATTGTACTTCCCTAGCAACGTCGAGACTATTTCTTCTGAGACTACGTTGATTATACTTCCCTAGCAACGTCGAGACTATTTCTTCTGAGACTACGTTGATTATACTTCCCTAGCAACGTCGAGACTATTTCTTCTGAGACTACGTTGATTATACTTCCCTAGCAACGTCGAGACTATTTCTTCTGAGACTACGTTGATTATACTTCCCTAGCAACGTCGAGACTATTTCTTCTGAGAGTACCTTGATTGTACTTCCCTAGCAACGTCGAGACTATTTCTTCTGAGACTACGTTGATTATACTTCCCTAGCAACGTCGAGACTATTTCTTCTGAGAGTACCTTGATTGTACTTCCCTAGCAACGTCGAGACTATTTCTTCTGAGACTACGTTGATTATACTTCCCTAGCAACGTCGAGACTATTTCTTCTGAGACGACGTTGATTATACTTCCCTAGCAACGTCGAGACTATTTCTTCTGAGACTACGTTGATTATACTTCCCTAGCAACGTCGAGACTATTTCTTCTGAGACTACGTTGATTATACTTCCCTAGCAACGTCGAGACTATTTCTTCTGAGACTACGTTGATTATACTTCCCTAGCAACGTCGAGACTATTTCTTCTGAGACTACCTTGATTATACTTCCCTAGCAACGTCGAGACTATTTCTTCTGAGACTACGTTGATTATACTTCCCTAGCAACGTCGAGACTATTTCTTCTGAGACTACGTTGATTATACTTCCCTAGCAACGTCGAGACTATTTCTTCTGAGACTACCTTGATTATACTTCCCTAGCAACGTCGAGACTATTTCTTCTGAGACTACGTTGATTATACTTCCCTAGCAACGTCGAGACTATTTCTTCTGAGACTACGTTGATTATACTTCCCTAGCAACGTCGAGACTATTTCTTCTGAGACTACCTTGATTATACTTCCCTAGCAACGTCGAGACTATTTCTTCTGAGACTACGTTGATTATACTTCCCTAGCAACGTCGAGACTATTTCTTCTGAGACTACGTTGATTATACTTCCCTAGCAACGTCGAGACTATTTCTTCTGAGACTACGTTGATTATACTTCCCTAGCAACGTCGAGACTATTTCTTCTGAGACTACGTTGATTATACTTCCCTAGCAACGTCGAGACTATTTCTTCTGAGACTACGTTGATTATACTTCCCTAGCAACGTCGAGACTATTTCTTCTGAGACTACGTTGATTATACTTCCCTAGCAACGTCGAGACTATTTCTTCTGAGACTACGTTGATTATACTTCCCTAGCAACGTCGAGACTATTTCTTCTGAGACTACCTTGATTATACTTCCCTAGCAACGTCGAGACTATTTCTTCTGAGACTACCTTGATTATACTTCCCTAGCAACGTCGAGACTATTTCTTCTGAGACTACGTTGATTATACTTCCCTAGCAACGTCGAGACTATTTCTTCTGAGACTACCTTGATTATACTTCCCTAGCAACGTCGAGACTATTTCTTCTGAGACTACGTTGATTATACTTCCCTAGCAACGTCGAGACTATTTCTTCTGAGACTACGTTGATTATACTTCCCTAGCAACGTCGAGACTATTTCTTCTGAGGCTACCTTGATTATACTTCCCTAGCAACGTCGAGACTATTTCTTCTGAGACTACGTTGATTATACTTCCCTAGCAACGTCGAGACTATTTCTTCTGAGGCTACCTTGATTATACTTCCCTAGCAACGTCGAGACTATTTCTTCTGAGACTACGTTGATTATACTTCCCTAGCAACGTCGAGACTATTTCTTCTGAGACTACCTTGATTATACTTCCCTAGCAACGTCGAGACTATTTCTTCTGAGACTACCTTGATTATACTTCCCTAGCAACGTCGAGACTATTTCTTCTGAGACTACGTTGATTATACTTCCCTAGCAACGTCGAGACTATTTCTTCTGAGACTACCTTGATTATACTTCCCTAGCAACGTCGAGACTATTTCTTCTGAGACTACCTTGATTATACTTCCCTAGCAACGTCGAGACTATTTCTTCTGAGACTACGTTGATTATACTTCCCTAGCAACGTCGAGACTATTTCTTCTGAGACTACGTTGATTATACTTCCCTAGCAACGTCGAGACTATTTCTTCTGAGACTACGTTGATTATACTTCCCTAGCAACGTCG